>NC_052162.1:64755430-64870041 GCF_902713615.1 Scyliorhinus canicula | reverse complement strand
GGGGGGGGGGGGCGGCGTTAGTGGGGGGTGGGGCTGGGGGTGGGGGGGGTGCGGCGTTGGAGGGGGGTAGGGGTGGTGAAGGCGGTAGGGGTGGTGAGGGGAGGGGGTTGGGGTAGGGGCAGCGGCGTGCAGAGGAGGGGGGCGACGGATGCCCGGGGCCAACGCACCGTCGCCCCCCCTCTGCACGCAGCTGCCCCTACCCCAACCCATCCCCTCACCACCCCTACCGCCTTCACCACCCCTACCCCCCTCCAACGCCGCACCCCCCCACCCCCACCCCCCACTAACGCCGCACCCCCCCCCCACTAACGGAGGAAGGAAGGGGGGGAGGAGGAAGGAAGGGGGGACGAGGAAGGAGGGGGGGGAAGGAGGGGGGGGAAGGAGGGGGGGGAGGAAGGAGGGGGGGAGGAAGGAAGGGGGGGAGGAGGAGAGAAGGGGGGTGTGTGGGTACCGGCGATGAGGGTGGGGGGTTGCAGCGTTGCGAGAGATGGGGGGGCGGCGTTGGAGGGGGGATGGGGGGGCGGCGTTGGAGGGGGGTAGGGGTGGTGGGGAGGGGGGTAGGGGTGGTGAGGGGGGGGTGTTTGGGGCAGGGGGTAGCGGCGTACAGAGGGGGGGGGCGACGGTGCGTTGGCCCCGGGCATCCGTCGGCCCCCCTCTCTGCACGCCGCTGCCCCCAACCCCCCCCCCCCCCAATGCCGGGTCGCTCTTCTCCCCCCCCCCCAAATGCCGGGTCTCTCCCCCCCCCCCCAAAATGCCGGGTCTGTCTCTCCCCCCCCCCCAATGCCGGGTCTGTCTCTCCCCCCCCCCCCTAATGCCGGGTCTGTCTCTCCCCCCCCCCCCCCCAATGCCGGGTCTGTCTCTCCTCCCCCCCCCCCCCAATGCCGGGTCTGTCTCCTCCCCCCCCCCCAATGCCGGGTCTGTCTCTCTCCTCCTCCTCCTCCAAAAAACGCCGGGTCTCACCACTTCCGCAGCTGGTGAAACTGACGCGTATCGCGTCAGTCAGCTGCTAGCCCCTCCAGGAACGGAGAATAGCGGCCTTAAAGAAGGCCCCGACGCCGGAGTGATTAACACCGATTTTTCTCGCCGGAAACCCGCGTTACGACGGGCAACGGAGAATCCGCCCCAGGTTTCTCAAGGAGATCATTTCTGGTATAAAGTACTTTGCTTCCAGTAACTGATCGTATAACCAAGTTGCCTGGGAGATAATAATAGAAAAATGGTCAACAATAATAATAATAACCGCTTATTGTCACAAGTAGGCTTCAATGAAGTTGCTGTGAAAAGATCCTTGTCGCCTGTTCGGGGAGGCCGGTACAGGAATTGAACCCTCGCTGCTGGCATTGTTCTGCATTACAAGGCAGCTGTTTAGCCCACTATGGTAAACCAGCCCCTAAGAAGTTAATTAAAGCAGAAAGTTGATTGTGGTTCTGGTCACAAGCAGGGTTTTAGGTTTTACTTAATAACAACCTTTCTGCAGGAAACATCGCTTTCAAGCAGAGCTCAGTTGAAATTCTGCATGCTGGCTGAAAGGTTCCAGAAATCTTGATAACTATAGGACACCAGTGACAGTGAGTTTAACCTCTGTGATAACCAAGAAGAGAGAGAGTTTTAGATGCAAGATTCCAGATAAAGGGGCAGCACGGTGGCGCAGTGGATAGCATTGCTGCCTCACGGTGCCGAGGTCCCAGGTTCAATCCCGGCTCTAGGTCACTGTACGTGTAGAGTTTGCATATTCTCCCCGGGTTTGTGTGGATTTCACCCCCACAACCCAAAGATGTGCAGGGTGGGTGGATTGGCCATGTTAAATTGTCCCTTAATTGGAAAAAAATAAATTGGGTACTCTGAATTTATTTTTTAAACAAAGATTCCAGATAAAGAACATTAGAACCAAGAGAGCTCTGGCCCAACGGGGCTATGCCCAAGACACTAGCAATGCCATGTTGAACTGGGAGTTAATAACCAAGGGAATGTTGGAGGAGATTTTTAAAATTCATTTTATGGGAAGCGAGCATTGCTAGCTGGCCAGCATTTATTGTCCGTCCCTAACTCTCCTCCACTTCAGAGGGCATTTGAGAGTCAACCACATTTTGAAGGGACAACCTTGCTGGAAGTAAGCAGGAAGTTCAAGAAACCTCAACACTTATACAAATTTTTAAACCATACACAGAACAAGTGGTTAATCTTACAATTTATGATGAGAATCTGACTTGTATTATTGGGGGTGTAAGACAAATGGCTTCTACACCTTTGTTTCTCCCTTAGTAAAGTATTCATGACAATTATAGATCAGAAAGAAATTACAAAATATTTCCTGTAATCACTGTGGATCCTTCTCTGTCTTAAGTCTCAGACTCTGATGTCTAATGCTTTTCATTCCAAAGACCTCCATAGAGGAACGCCTCAAACAGCTTCAAGATGCTCACCGTGACTTTGGCCCAGGGTCCCAACACTTCTTATCTAGTAAGTTCAATGAAATACAAGTTGAAAATGATGTGGGTTTACTTCATTAAGGGGTGGAATGGCGAATTATTTTTAATATCTTTTGCATAATCAAATAATCCATCTCACACTTGATTGACTTTATTAAATGAAGTTTGTGTTCACTCAAAGTGGTTTAGCATTTCTGTACTCTGCACATCCCAAGACTTTGTGCTATCCATAATGAGATGCTGTGCATATAGAAAACAATTCATATCAGTTGCAGGATCTGTCATCCTTCATTTGAGTCACTCAGCAATATCTACTATTCTGAGTAAGTCACTGCCCATTGTCTCTCAGCTCTGTTTAATTACTCTAAGCGTATACGAGATACACTAATATCTTGTATATACCTTGCTACATACCTTGTACTTCCATTGCTCCGTACAGTTCATGTTGTGGAGCAATCCATACTTTTGGCTGTTTGGCTGAAATATTGTTCTGGATTATTCTTCTGCCAAGAAGTGAACATTGAGCATCATTCCACTGACATTTAACTGATGCCGTTCTTGAAAGCAAAAAATTATTTTCAAGTTCAATTCTCGTAAAACATGAGAATTGTTATAATAAAATGTACATATTGCCCTTGCACACTTAGTCAAAGTGAGCTGTCACTTCTCTTGTTGTGATGTCTGAATCATTGAGCGAGCCACCTACACACTTCAAGATAAGAGCTGAGGCATTCAAATATTTGGCCTAAAATTTTGATTTATGCTGTTAAATGATTTAGTGGATTTTGTTTTCACATTTTCTATCCAAATCTCTGTGTGACTCATACTTTCAGCTTCTGTCCAGGTTCCCTGGGAGAGGGCCATTTCACCAAACAAAGTGCCGTATTACATCAAGTAAGTGTTTCCGAGACAACAGACTCCTCTCCTGTCCCACAAATGGAGAGTCGTGCTTTCAATATCTCATTTAACTTGCAAATTGTCTCAGAGCATTGGTGACTGATATTAAAATCCTTTTAGTTTGTTTGCTTCTGTCCAAATTTCTTGAGGTCCTTTTGATTATGTTCCATTTAATTGGAGAGAGCTGAAAACTTTGGGCAGAATTTTAACTTGCAAGGAGGCACGGCTGTTTGCAGATGGTTCAATTATTTTTGTTTTTAAGTTGGTATGTTGGAAATCTGACATGGTCCCACTTACTTCTGCATTAAACCAAATTACATATGAAGCCGAGTAGAGATCCCACGCAGGGGTGACATGTCTGGAGCATTAAATGCATTTTTAAAAATGCAATTGAAAGCATTTTTAACCCGGAGTTTTAACTGGCAACGCACAGATTTCCGAACAGTCTAAAACTCGCCAGGTTTGACAAGGCTAGACCAGAGTGGGGATTGGCAGGACTATGAAATTTACAGGGCTGGAATGCCTTTAAACACTGAACCAGGACACCTGCTTTCTTGCCTAAGTGAAAAATGTTTGCTCACAGGACTCATTCTAAAAGTATGCTTTCACTGCTGTAAAGGTGCTTTCCAATACTTTGGAGTGCATTTCCGCTTTCTTGAACATTATTCAAGATTGATCTATGTCATAATATGCACCCATGCACATCATGAGGTAAAGACAGGCAGTGACATACACCCAGGTGAGCCAATCAACACACAGGACAGAACACAACCAATCACCAGACAGAACACTAGAGGGGGGTTTCCTACTATAAAACACATAAGGCATCAGCACTCCGCCTCTTTCCACTGGTGACAACTGTAGTGACAGTCAGGGTGTATATATCAGTCAGCACTTTCTACACGTGGATCAGAGCTAGTCTGGTCTAGTTAGTTAGAGTTAGTACACTTAGAGTAGTAGAGCGTCAACCCACAGCTAGCTGTGTGCACTGTTACAAAAGTTCAATAAATCGTATTGAACCAACGTCTAAGTTTGGTGTCTGCTTTACAGTCCAACTGCATCCAGTTGCAGTCCGTGTTACCCCAGGGTAGATAACAGTCTGTACCTCTCTGTTGTCAGCCTTCAGTGCAGCAGGAGACGTCTTATGTAGCACTACCTTGAACGTCAGATAAAGAGAAAGAGGAGTATTAACATGAGCAGCAGCAGCAACAGCAAAACAACAAATTTTACATGTATAGCGTAATGTAATAGCTTAAACCCAATAAAACATTGAGGTGCTTCACCGCAGCCTTATAAACACAATATGACATTGAACCACATATGGAAATATTAGTGCAGGTAGCCAAAAGCTTGGTCAAAGAGGTAGGTTTTAAGAAGTGACTTAAATGGGGAAAGTGAGGTAGAGAGACTGGAGAGCATAGGGAGTGATTTCCAGATAGTTCATAGAAGTTACAGTGCAGAAGGAGGCCATTCAGCCCATCGAGTCTGCACCGGCCCTTACAAAGAGCACCCCATGCAAGCCTACGTCTCTACCCTATCCCTGTAACCCAGTAACTCCCACTTAACCTTTTTTCTGGACACTAAGGGCAATTTATCATGGCCAATCCACCTAACCTGCACATCTTTGGACTGTGGGACGAGGTCCCAGGTTCAATTATATAGATAAAAATGGAATCCGGTTACAGCAGTGCCACACAGCTGGACAGCATTGGTGGAAGCTGCTATGCTCTACTGTGTTAAAATTTACAGACAGGTCATGAAGAATGAGGAAGAATATTTTACTTTGTCACAGACATATAGGATGTCATCTGTGACTTTGATAAGCGCTGTTTTGGTACTGTGGCAGGAGCAGAAATATGATTGGACGGATTCAAACATGGAGTTCCAGGATAGGTGGGGCTGGATTTACATAAGAACATAAGAACTAGGAGCAGGAGTAGGCCATCTGGCCCCTCGAGCCTGCTCCGCCATTCAATTAGATCATGGCTGATCTTTTGTGGACTCAGCTCCACTTTCCGGCCCGAACACCATAACCCTTAATCCCTTTATTCTTCAAAAAACTATCTATCTTTACCTTAAAAACATGTAATGAAGGAGCCTCAACTGCTTCACTGGGCAAGGAATTCCATAGATTCACAACCCTTTGGGTGAAGAAGTTCCTCCTAAACTCAGTCCTAAATCTACTTCCCCTTATTTTGAGGCTATGTCCCCAAGTTCTGCTTTCACCCACCAGTGGAAACAACCTGCCCGCATCTATCCTATCTATTCCCTTCATAATTTTAAATGTTTCTATAAGCTCCCCCCTCATCCTTCTAAATTCCAACGAGTACAGTCCCAGTCTACTCAACCTCTCTCATAATCCAACCCCTTCAGCTCTGGGATTAACCTAGTGAATCTCCTCTGCACACCCTCCAGCGTCAGTACGTCCTTTCTCAAGTAAGGAGACCAAAACTGAACACAATACTCCAGGTGTGGCCACACTAACACCTTATACAATTGCAAATTGGGAGGTGACAACCTGTTTAAGGACTTTGCAGATGAAGGGAAGATTCGAGATAGAATGGTAGGTTACAATGACGGTGGAATCAAGTCCTGGCTTTTTGAGGAGGTGGTGATGACTACAGATTTAAAGGAGAGAGGAACAATACTTGAAGAGAAAGAATTGTTCATGATATTTGCAGTTAGATCCTGAGCAATCAAAGAAGTCCTGTGACTTAGTGGTAGCATCCTGCCTCAGGTACCACCCCAGGACTTGATGGCCTAGAAAAGCCACATTTTAAGGGCCTTATTGCCCAATACCTCCACTGCCACAGGTAAAATTGCAGTGGGGGTAGTGGCAGGCAGATAGGCAAACAACAAAGCATTTTATGGGATCCTCCCCATCGGTAATGAGAATGGGGGTTGGGGCATAAACCACAGCCCCCTGTGTCTGGTGGGGGTTGAGTTTTGGATTTGGTGCTGCTGTGTGGAAAAACCTGTCTGATCTGTGGCCTGCCACTCAGCAGCAAAGAACACTAGCATTCACAGGGAAGATTCAGATAAGCAAGTTACAAGCTCTGTTACAGGTTATTTTGAGGAATCTGCCTTGGCAAAGACAGTAGAAACCTTCATTAGCAAGGAACATGGATGCTTGCAAATGTAGCAGAACAGACAGGTTGCTTGCTGTCTCCTGCTAACAATTGCCTCCTGCCAAGTGACTGGGGAAGCATCCTCAAAGTATGCAGCTTTCCACACACAAAATAATACAGCTGGTCTTTGCACACAATTAGTGTCACTTGGTTATATCATAGATAGATATATATAGAGCCCTCTCAGAAATGCATTACATTTATTATTTCCAACAGTTTACATCCATATGCACAAGTCAGGAGTGGGATGGAATACTCTCCACTTGCCTGGATGTGTGCATCCCCAACAACACCCAAGGAGCTCGACACCATCCAGGACAAAGCAGATTGCTTGATTAGCACCCCTTCCACCACCTCCAACATCCACTGATGCACAATTGCAGCAGTGTGTGCCATCTACAAGATACATTGGAGGAACGCACCAAGGCTCCTCAAACAGCACCTTCCAAACCAACAACAGCTACCATCTAGAAGGGCAGGGGCAGCAGATACACGAGAACATGACCATCTGAAAGTTCCCGTTCAAGGGCACTCACCACTGACTTGGAAATATACTACCATTCCTGCACTGTTGCTGGGTCAAAATCCTGAAACTTCATCCCTAACAGCACATCAAAGGTCATTATAAGGTGCTCATATGCAGGGGGTAACATATGGATAGAGGATTGGTTAGTGAACAGGAAAAATAGAGGGGGCAAAATTGGTCTTTCTTTTTCAGATAGGCAAGAAGTGACATGTGGAGTGCTGCAAGGATCAATGCTACGTCCTCAATGATTGACCGTTTATATCAATGATGTGAATGAATGGACTGAATGTATGGTAGCTAACTCTACTGATAACACAAAGATAGGTAGGAAAGTAAGTTGTGAAGAGGACAAAAGGAGTCTGCAAATGGTCATAGACACATTGGGCGCAATTATACAGCCAAACTGCACCCAAAAAGCAGCTCACCATGGCTGATAGAAGCAGGGAGACCCCGCTCCTGGGATCTACGCAATCTCGCGAGACGTTGCGATGTGAATCCTGGCCATTGTGGCTTGTTTATACAAAAGATCAGAACTATGCCATTCCTTTGCACCTAGCCTTCCATTGACAGACAAATGGGTCATCAGTCTCTAAAATGGGACAATGGCTTGTCAAACAAGGTTGCACCGAATGACAATAGATCTCAAGTGAATCATCTTATACATTCCCTAACGAGTTTAATTCTGAATGGGCCCATGTGACTCAGCCAAGTGTGGGCATATCACTTTGATTCTGCTCCTAGATTCTTTTTTTTTCAGTTTGTTTTAACCCCTAAATTGCCTGTTATGTCTAGGACCCCATTTCTGGACCCAATTTCCTAATATCTCCCTAGTATGACAACAGAAACAAGGCACCTGTGAACTTATGTAGGTTTTTAATGACACAAAGTGAATGGTGAAGGTATATACAAACAATACTTTAACTTGTGTGTGTAGGATGTGGATTATCTGGTTAGTTAAAACTGGTTAAACTGAGGACTGGTATCAGGAGATCCGTCCTCACACACACAGAAGTTATCAGTATGTGGAATGGACGTCCAGATGAAATTATTGGACAAAGGCCCTGGAATCATTTAGAAACAATTAGATGCTGTAATGAAGGCACTTTGGGCTGTTGATGGATTAATTTACATTGGCTGAATTACTTTTCACATGCATAGCTATCTTGGGATCAGTCTAGGAGTAAATGAAGTAACATATTTGCATCAAAATAAAAGGAAATGTTCAGTACTAAAGATTACAATCAGAATTTTATTTCGAAACATATTTCAAAAAAGTGCTTAGTCGCCTGGTGAAAAAAATTGGAAAACAGCCAAATGGGTTTGTACAGGTAGATCTGTGTAGCTCCATCCATCTCTGCCACTGCCCCATCTCACCTGCAGCTGAAACCTTCATCCATGTCATTTGTTACCTCTAAACTGGACAACTCCAGTGTTCTTCAGGCCAGCCTCCCGTCTTCCACCCTCCATTCACATGAACACATCCAAAATTGCTGCTGTTGTAATCATAGCTCTGATAGATTTAAAAGATATTCGAGATTTGCCATCCCAGGAAGGACTTATAAAAAAGTGCAGTACACTCTGCGAATAGCAGCCTACATTTCCCTCTTCTGCTTTGTTTCTCTCTCTCTCCCGCCCCCCCCCCCCACCCCTACTTCTTCATGCCTTTTCATCTCTTTATCAAAATTTCTGTTCCTTCCTCCATTCCCACCAGCTTTCTGTACTCACCCCTCATAGCATTGTTGCCTCTAAACCTTTTATAAAATTTTATAATTTTATAATATAATACCTTTCAAAATAGTCATGTGTGAAATCATGGCAACAGCAATTGCATCTAAGCAGCAGTTTTCTAAATATTCATCATTCTTGCATCATACAGTTGTCAAATTATTTATTAGCACATTAGACACTTCCCATGCATCGACACCCAGTCAACCTGAGGTCACGCTTGCAAACAGCCTTATATAGCATTGAGGATGACTTTGAGAATGCGGATGTCACTGGGAAGCCCTTGCTGTTGAACAGAGTGCCTGGTTAGTTTAAAGTGGTTAAACTGAGGACTGGTATCAGCAGTCAGGAAGGGTGTGGAAAAAGCTGAGGACGAACAAAGTGACCAGATGGCAGAGGGCCCATCAGAAGGAAAAAAATCATTAGTCCACCTCAGGGCCAACGCTGTTCATCCGTACCATCTACGGAAAGGACTGCTACTCATCGGTAGGCTCCTATAGCCACAACAGGTGATATTCATTCCAGAAGTGACACCATCTCCCGAGATGATGCCCACAACCTACAACATTAGGTACTTAGTACTGGCTCACTACTGAAATGAGCACAGGAAGCCCTGGGGGAGACAAGAGGAGAAGATCAGAGATATACCTAACTCCCACCTGAGGCAAAAATTGGTCCATGATGGCAAGGCTGGACAGGCAAGGATTGGAAGTGGACAGGAAGGGGCATCAGTGGGAAATAAGGTGGGAAAGGCCAAAGGACAACCACAACTGGAGGAAATATAAACTTTAAATACAGCTTGCCTAATGGGAATAACTTTAAAAAGAAATGAACATACAGTGAAGAACCTCTTAGTATCAGGAGAAAAGAACCTGGGAGATAGAGTTTGCAGGGACAACATGTAGATTTCCATTTTTTTCTTTCCATTACTGGTGAATCAAATGTGTATTTCCAAGATATTGGGCGCAATCTAACCAAATTCGTTTGAAGTGTGGTAGTGAGCGGAAATCGGCAGGTGTTTTCCGACGGCTGACCAGGCGACGCCATCACTGGTATCTATCGTTAATTAGGGCACTAATTCGGAATTGCCAACCTGGCCAGACTGATGGTTGGGGTGGGGTCCAGATGGAATACACAGTTCCCCTAAGGATGTCGGAGGGTGAACCACAGGTCAGCCTGTGCTGCCTGGGAGGCAGTGGCAGCAGCCGGCAGCTCGAGGAATGTCACCAGGAGGACTGCTACCCTGTGCCGCAAGAAGCTCACGACCACCACTGGGCCGTAAGGGTGAGTTGGCATCAAACCCCGGCAGTGGTCCTGCACCTCCCCTTGCCGTCTCTTCGCCTGGCACCACGCCCCCTCCCCCCCCCAACACAAGATTGTGACGTGCCCCAGCACACCCTTGCACCCACCAAAACATCCCATCCGTGCCCAGCAGTGATGCACCCGCCTGTGCCCCACCATGCCGCCCCGACCCAACCCACAATGCATGAAGTGTGCGATTCACGATGCCCCCACTGTCACCTTGCAGAAGAGGTTGGCCCACAACAGCCGGGAAAGGACCCAGACGGGTGGCGTGGTGTTGGACCTCAGGCTCCTCACCCACTATGAGGAAAGGGCCCTGGAGGTCACCGGAGGCAGAGAACAGATGGGTCACCAACGTCGCTATCAGCCTGCAATGCAAAGGTGAGCATCCACCGGCCCCACCCAGATGACCTGTCACATGTGAGTTGTTCATGAAAGCGTGATGATCCTTCCCTCCCACTGACCACACGTCCAATCTCCCATAGGATTTCTATCGGACAGTGCCGGTCCATCCAAGGTGGCCACACCCCACCACCCAAGAGAACACCTCGGAAGAGAGCTCTGAGAATGCCACCATCATTGTCATCCCTCCCCCACCAGCGCAGAGACACACACCTCAATGGCGAAAGTAGTGGACAGGCTTCAGGGGCACAATCTGGTGATCACCAAACAGTTCCAGATGCGCATCAGGTGGAGGCAAGAACAACCAAGGGACACAGCAGTCAGAGGTCTGCTGCTCCCAGGACCCAGCTGGATCCCAGTCAGATGCTGAGCCTCTGGGGCAGGCTATCCCGGAGCTGATGCAAAGAATAGGGTGCAGCAGTGAGATTCAGAGGGGGGATGTGAGCGACACTCCAGCGGGTCCTTAACCGATTGGAGGAGTCACCAAAGCTATGGGTGCAGGAGATGGCACTCACAGTGCGTGGCACTGAGGCCAACACTGCAAGGATGGTGACCGCAATGGAAAGCCTGGAGCATGATATCAGCACCATGAGTGGTGGTGTCCAAAGCCATGGCTGAGGGTGTAGACAGCATCTTCCAGTCGCTGGAGAGCGTGTCCTTGATGCAGGTGAAACTTTGCGAGGGGCTGTAGAACATATCCCAGTCTCAGGTAGGCATCGCTGAGATGCTCCAGAGCATCCCGGTCACTGAGGACCTTGTCACAGATGCAGGTAGACATTGGCGATGTACTGCAGAGCATGGCTCGATCCCAGAGGGGTATCGCTGAGGGCATCAATGCTATGGTGCAGACATTGGAGAGCCGCCAGGTCTGTCAGAGCCAGGTGACACAGGGGCATCCGGAGCTCAATCTAGCTGCCGCTGTGTCCCAAAGTGACCCCCAGCAACCTATGGTCACCAGTTGGAAGAAGGGAGTGCTGGAACCTAACCCAGAGCCTCTCTACAGGGTGACAACGGTGGTAGCCAGCTCTCCCGAGTACATCCCCACCCCCCACACTGACAGCACAGCAAGGCACCAAGTCGCACGGGGCCCTCCAACACAGGAGGACGCCCACCAGGGGCATCAAAGGCCATGGGAGGGGGTAAAGCAGCAGGCTGCCCCACCCCTGGTGCCCACCATGGGAACACACATAGCAGTAGAGCACAGAGGGCTCAGCATATAGAGGATCACTGAGAGAATACTGGGGGGGGGGGGGGGAGATGGGGTGGCACCAACAAGAGCTAGAGAATGTTGGGGTCGCGGTTGTACATCGTTAAAGAACGTTAGTTCCCGGCACCACACAGCCGGTCGATTGCACCCATTCTCTTTTTGTAACAATTTTTCCGACAGTACATGGTGGGGACCAATTCATTTCATTCGGACTTCCCTGAAGGTTTCTCCTTTAAGTAACACAAGCTGACTCAGTTACCTTTCCAATTTTAGTTTTTTTACTAGATAGCCTATTTAGGCATGTCCAGGAAGAAAAAATAATCCTGAATTCAAAACATCATTAAAATTTCAAGCTCAGACAGACAGCAAAATCAGAATTTGCTATATTGAAATGCCAGGTCAGTCCAGAGTTTTCATGGTAAACTGGCTTATTCCAGCTGTAAAAGCAATTTGCATGCAAATGAAAGAGAATGAGGATCAGAGAGAACTGAAGGAATGATATTTCAGGGGTATGTACATTTTTTTGCATTTAGTCATGAGTTTTCATCAGCCTCTAAAGTTTCCAATAATTTTTCAGCCAATGGCCATTGTTTGATCGTTGAGCCATACAAAATGTTTCTCTGGACCCATGTTAATACCTATACAATGATCAGTTTCTAGGAAATGGTGGCGTCACGTATTAATCCATTCTTGACTTGACTAGAAGTGTGTACATTTTGTGCAGGCTTTCAACAGCAAGTGGTTTTTAACATGTAAAAGATGATATTTAAAGAAATTGTTCCGCCAGTGGCTTGGTGTGTACTTAGGATTTCTTGTGGCACATTAGCTGACTAATAATCAATATTTACATTCCCAAGCAGCACGGTGGCGCAGTGGTTAGCACTGCTGCCTCACGGCGCCGTGGTCCCAGGTTCGATCCCGGCTCTGGGTCACTGTCCGTGCGGAGTGTGCAAATTCTCCCCGTGTTTGCATGGGTTTTGCCCCCACAACCCAAAGATGTGCAGGGTAGGTGGATTGGCCACGCTAAATTGCCCCTTAATTAGAAAAAATGAATTGGGCACTCTAAATTTAAATATATATATTTACATTCCCATGTGAAAACTATCCTCCAGGGTGAGACGCTATTGAGTGACCAGCATATATGGACTAATGCTCCAGCATGAGTCAGAACCTGCACAGCCGACTGTGAGATCGAGATGGGATCATTTTGATCTTTTGGAGATTGACAGAAGTGGTTTTGGGCCATGCCTCTCCTGATTATCAGAGGAGGGGGGAAACGGGTGGCCCAACTGATTCATCTGCTGTAAACTAGCGACTAAAGTTTAAAATTAATCCCATGCTCATCTGATATGAGCATAGCACTGGCTCTGCTCATCTTTTTTTTAAAATATTTTTATTCTCCATTTTCACATTTTCTTCAAAATTTACACCCCACCAATAAACAGTCAACAGTAACAAATACAGTGTCAATCGCCTTATTAACAACAACGATCCCATCCTCCCACCGTCCCAAACAACGGCCCGCCTGACAATATAAGCATCAAATAAAACTAAACCTCCCAAGGAGGAAAAATAGGAAAAAGAAAAAGGAATCAGGAATCGCCTGTGGTCACCATTGACATACATAGTCCACCCCCCCCAAACCCCCCCAATTTTCAACTCCATCCAATCCCCGAAAGAGTACCGTGAATAACACCCATGAATTGGGGCAGCAGGGTAGCATGGTGGTTAGCATAAATGCTTCACAGCTCCAGGGTCCCAGGTTCGATTCCCGGCTGGGCCACTATCTATGTGGAGTCTGCACGTCCTCCCCCTGTGTGCGTGGGTTTCCTCCGGGTGCTCCGGTTTCCTCCCACAGTCCAAAGATGTGCGGGTTAGGTGGATTGGCCATGCTAAATTGCCCGTAGTGTCCTAATAAAAGTAAGGTTAGGGAGGGGTTGTTGGGTTACGGGTATAGGGTGGATACGTGGGTTTGAGTAGGGTGATCATGGCTCGGCACAACATTGAGGGCCGAAGGGCCTGTTCTGTGCTGTACTGTTCTATGTTCTATGTTCTATGAATTGTTGACCCCCCCACCCACCCTCCCAGAATCCTCCCTTCCACTTCCTCTTGTAAGCTCCTCCCCCCAACCTCGGTTTCTTCTCCCAACTTTTCACCCCGGCTAGACTCACCAAAACCTGTTCTACCAGGCTCCGATAGTCGCAGCCCTTCCACCCGCTTCTGCTTTGCCCAGCACAGGACCTTCTCCTTCACGCTGTACCAACGGAAACACACAGTTACCACTCTTGGCGGCTCACTCGCTTTTGGTATAGGTCTCCACGACCGATGAGCCCGATCCAGTTCTTATCGAGAGGAATTGTCCCCCTCCCCCGATAGCTTCGCCAACATCGTTGCAAAATACTCAGTCGGCCTCGGGCCTGCTACCCCTTCGGGCAGACCCACGATCCTCAGATTCTGCTGCCTGGATCTGTTTTCCAGGTCTTTCATTTTGGCTCACAGACCCTTGTTGGTCTCTATCACCTTCCGCAGTTCCTTCCCCATCGAGGTGAATTGATCACTGCTGCGATAATACCTCTTCCACTTCCTTCAGTATCTCACCTTGCTCCCGCACCTCCACCGCTGCGCTTGATACCGCCGCCCTCACCGGGGCAATCGCCTCCTCCACCAGCGCTTTCAATGCCGCCCCCATCGCCTTCTTCATCGCTTCCATTTGCTTTGTGAACTGTTTTTCAAGTTCCACAGTCATCACCTTGGTTATTTCTTCTGCTGTGAACGATGCGGCCTCCCCTGGTTCCCCAGCCTCCACTTTCCTTACAGTTCCTGCGCTGACTTTTCCACTCACCGGCGGACTTTCATTAACCCCCTTTTTCACGGCCGTTTTTTTCCCATACTTGGACATTTCTCCTCCCTGTGCCTTCTTACAGCTTTTTCCGCCTCCGTTGCCCCTGGGACCAGGCGTTAAAACCTTGAAATTTCTGTTCCAGAGCAGTAGCCCTCCAGTGTGTGGCTGCCTCCCCGCCCGCCGTCACCGGAAGTCCTGCTCGTCTTCATCTAATTGTTAATTTTATCCTGAAGCACATTTCAGATTTGTCTTTGCTTGGGTTATATGCCTTGCACTCTGACCCTGGAGGATCCTGATTGGGTGTTTTGCGAAGAGGTGCCGCGATAAATTGCAGAAAATCCTGATTTGGCGGCACAGTAGCACAGTGGTTAGCACTGTTTCTTCACAGCTCCAGGGTCCCAGGTTCGATTCCCGGCTTGTGTCACTGTCTGTGTGGAGTCTGCACATTCTCCCCGTGTGTGGGTTTCCTCCGGGTGCTCCGGTTTCCTCCCACAATCCAAAGATGTGCAGGTTAGGTGGATTGGCCATGCTAAATTGACCCTTAGTGTCCAAAGGGGTTGGTGGGTTACGGGGATGGGGTGGAGGTGTGGGCTTAAGTCGGGTGCTCTTTCCGAAGGCAGGTGCAGATGCAATGGGCCGAATGGCCAACTTCTGCACTGTTGATTCGATGATTCTATGATCATGGCAGTCAGAGTGGGCTGGGGTGGGTCCCAGCTTGCAGTGGCGATGTTGCTGGTGAGGTTTGACAGAGCACAGAGTAACCGATCTTTGAGGTCCTGGGTCAACTGTGAACGTTCCCTTGGCCACAGAAAAATGCTTTTCACTGTACTTCGGTACATGTGACAATAAATCAATCGATCAAACTGATTTGTCCTTTAGGTTAGAGTTTTTCCCTCTGGGTCTCTTTTTTTTTTTCGAGTACCCAATTTTTTTTTTCCAATTAACGGACAATTTAGCGTGGTCAATCCACCTGTCCTGCACATCTTTGGGTTGTGGGGGTGTAACCCATGCAAACACGGGGAGAATGTGCAAACTCCACACAGACAGAAACAGTGATTCGAAAGGGGGTCCTCAGCGACGTAGGCTGCATGGTTAACCACTGTGATACTGTCTCTGGGACACTTTTTTACGAGCTGTTAGAATGGAAGAATTGAGTGATGACGCACGTTGAGGTGGGTTTGGTTAATCCTTGGCTCGTCTGTTAAAGAGAGAGATAGTATCCTTCCTGTAGTGGCTGACAGTGCTGGGTGATTCCATATTTCTAGATCAGTTTGGCCGTTCTTCCCTGAAGGGTTTTCTATTTCTTCCTCTCTTCATCCGGATGAGCAGGGTGCAGTTATTAATCCTGGTCTGATCCGGTGGTTCAAGGGAGGCTCTCTTGGTTTTCCCTCTCCCCCCACCCCCCTCCCAGGGTGCCTAATTGTTGGGTGTCTTGATGATTCTTCGACTTTTCAGTGGCAGCGTCTCCCCAGCTGGGGCTAGCATAGTCATCCTTTCTTTTTAGTATAAATGGCGGTGGTTCCCTGCCATAGAAGCAGTTGAAGAGATGCGGGTCCGCCTGGGGTGGGGGTGTTTGGGTGTACTGGAGGTCCTGGGTGTATTGATTCCTGTGAGTCGGGAGCTGCTGGACTAGGCCAGGTCCAATGCTATGGCTGGTATTCGAGTGCCTCCTGGAACTTGGGATGTCTCTTCTTGAAGATGCCTAATGGGTGGCATGGTGGCACAGTGGTTAGCAATGCTGCCTCACAGCGGCAGGGACCCGGGTTCAATTATGGACTTGGGTGACTGACTGTGTGGAGGTTGCACTTTCACCCCATGTCTGGGGTCTCCGGTTTCCTCCCACAGTCCAAAGATGTGCAGGTAAGGTGGATTGGCCATGCTAAATTGACCCTTAGTGCGCAAAAGCTTAGGTGGGGCTACTAGGGATCGGGTTGGGGTGTGGGCCTAGGTGGGGTGTTCTTTCCAAGAGTCGGCGCAGACTCAAAGAGCCGAACGGCCTCCTTCTGCACTGTAGAGATTCTAAGAATAGTGACGTCCTGAGAGAGTGGGTATTTCTTCTTCGGTGCACCGGGGCCCAGAGCTGAGCTGGGGGGGGCAACAGGATGTCAACCAAAAAACAATGTACTTTCTTGCATTGAATGAGCGGCCTGTTCTCTTCCTCGTGTTGGGTGGTCCTGGTCCATTGTTATTCTGCAGTTTACTTATGGTGACTCGAGCTCTTTTTCCTCTGTTTTTCTTCGTAGGCCTTGAACACTTGATCAGAATCCAAACATGTTGTTGCCTGTTCTCTCTATACAAATGTATGGAATGATGTTCGTTCTGTACGGGGGCCTGTTCTGTTGTGTTGTATATATGTAATTCTCCTTTAGTACTGGGGTTTTCATGTATTTTCTTTGTTTTCTTTTCTTTTGTAAGGGTGGGTATAAAGAATTGATTGGTTCCCGCATGGGGGCCGACAGGTTTGGTATCCGAGGAGAGGGGGCTGGACCATTGGTGCCTTTGGTACTGCTAGAGTTGAGGGAGATATATATTAGTGTGAGCCCGAACATGGCACGGAAAATTCATCCTGAACTCTAGTGGTAATTGTGGATTGACGCGTTGCGGGAGGGTGTGCACTATTTTACATGTTTTTGTTGTTTCATTCTGTTTCTCCCTTGTTCTCGGCTGAAACTAATAGAGGTATCCAGCTATGTCTAATGATTGTACTGATCCAGTTATAATGTTGTTCGCCTGGTCTCCTCTGTATTCCTGTAGGTGGAGCAATTTTTCTCCATGCTTACTGCGCTATATTTATTTTGCAATTTTGTTGCATTGTTTACAAAATTGTAAAATCCTAATAAATATATATTTTTTAAAATGCACCCCATATTGTTTAAACCTTTGCTCTTTGCTGGCTCTTGACCACAGTGCTGGGTGTTGTGCTAGTGTTGATCAATGTGTCCTTGAGCTGTGAAGGCATGAAATGTCAATGTTTATTGTGTTTCTCATTGCTATGCAATGATTCTTGCTGGAAGATAGTTTTGAGGCAAGGACAGGATTGGTCTTCATTGGGGCTTCTTGTTACTCTGTACCTTCACCTGTGAAAAACACCCACCAGGGTGAGATAGCATTAGGTCATATATGGACTAATACTTTAGGACTGAGTCAGCATTTGCAGTAATGTGAAGGAGTGGGGGATCTTTTATTATTTTTCCAGCACTGACATTCCTTATGTGGATGAACATAGCCCACAAAATGTAATTGTTTTACACTGCTGTCCAAACTCCTCAATCTGTTCATATATCATGGCAGGATTCTCCCGCAATCGGTGGGCAGGCCGTACCGGTACCAAAGAGTGGCGTGAACCACTCCGGTGTTGGGCTGCCCGGAAGGTGCGGAATCTTCCACACTTCTGGGGGCTAGGCCGGCGCTGGAGTGGTTGGTGCCACGCCAACCGGTGCCGAAGGGCCTTCGCCGGCCGGCGCGCATTGGCGCATGCACAGGAGCGTCAGCGCGTTCTGGCGCATGCGCAGAACCGCTGCCGTGTTTACTGCACATGCGCAGCGGGTTTCTCCTCCGTGCCAGCCATCGCAGAGCCTTACAGACGCCGGTGCGGAGGGAAAGAGTGCCCCCACGGCACAGGCCCGCCCGCAGATCGGCGGGTCCCGATCGCGGGCCAAGACACCGTGTGAACCCCCCTGGGGCCGGATCCCCCCCGAAGACTCCGTAGGCCGACCTCCAAACCAGATACTGCCGGCATGGACCTAGACTAATCTACGCCGGCGGGACTGGCCAAAAACGGGTGACCGCTCGGCCCATCAGGACCGGGAGAATTGCTGGGGGGGCCGCTGCCAACGGCCCCCGACCGGCGCGATCCCCGTCTCCGCCCAAAAACCGGCGCCGGAGAATTTGGCAGCCGGCATTGGAGCGGCGGGGCGGGATTCACGCTGCCCGCCGGCTATTCTCCGACCCGGCAGGGGGTCGGAGAATCCCACCTGTTCATAAAGGCCCCGTTTTTGGCTTTTAACTATTGTACCTCTCACCCATGAGTTTTTCAATTCATCCAATCGCATCACAATTCACCATAGGTAAATCAAAATCATGACCCAAAAATCAATCCTCTTACTTTATTTTCCTGAGATGTTAAACAAAATTTAAAAAATGTTGTCCTCCAATGTGCTTTCTTTATTCTTTCAGTCACCAGGGCCAGACAACGTGCTGGGATCACCCAAAGATGACCGAACTGTACCAGTCACTTGGTAAGATTTTTCATACAACCTTGTCCTTCAAGGTGTGCATTTATTAGGAGCAGCATGGTGGCGCAGTGGTTAGCACTTCTGCCTCATGGTGAGGCAGAAGGACCCAGGTTCAATCCCAGCCCCGGGTCACTGTCTTTGTGAAGTTTGCACATTCTCCCCGTGTCTGCATGGGTCTCACCCCCACAACCCATAAAGATGTGCAGGGTAGGTGGATTGGCCCCGCCAAATTGCCCCTTAATTGGAAAAAAAAGAATTGGGTACTCTAAATTTCAAGAAAAGGTATGTTTTTATTACAGATGTTCACAGCAGCATTTTGGCATTCTGTGAGTCAATTATTAATTGGAAACCCCTTTGAAATATGAATAGCAAGAAAAAGTAAAAGTAACTCAACTTATTGATGTCGACTGTTGCAGCATGACTTTTCAGATCCATTTCCTCCTCTTGCTGCTGAATCAGTGGAAATACAATACTCAATCAGTCACTACTTATTAATCTTTGAGCAATGTAATATTATTTCCTCTCACAAAGGCCAATGATGTGAGGTAATAGAAATCTTGTACTTTTCGATTTTTTCCTAACAGCTGCGCTGAATAACATCAAATTCTCAGCTTACAGAACAGCCATGAAGCTGAGGCGTGTGCAGAAGGCACTTCGTTGTAAGTATATCTGGTTCATTTCAAAACCTTGGTGTATGTTCACAGAGAACTGCATTCCTACCAGTGGCCAGGCAGCATTGAGGCGATACTTTGCCTTGTCTTCAGCTCATAGAAACCTATGTTTGACCATTAATAAAATTAAATGAATTCAGAACCCGATTTGCAATAACATTTATCAGCTCTCAAACTTGTTTTCTACCTTAATCCCCGGTCTGATGTCTGGTCCAATTGTAGGTCTGCCCAGAAGCCCATGTGGGCTACAAGCCGCAAACACGGTGATGCTCATGCCACTGGAGTGCCTCTGGCATTGGGGTCCTATAATATCAGACAATGAAGCCTACTTAATGCTCATTAAGAGTTGCTGAAACTTGATGGACCTCGTGCACTTTCAGCTATATCTTGTCTCAATGCAAATTGAAAAACAAGTAATTGCCAATCATCGCTCCCAATTTAAATTTCCATTTTAGTTTACGAAGATGCAAAATGGGCTGCTGATTCACCTTCATCTGTTTTAAACGATTGCACAATCTCCCCTTAACTTGCTCACAGCCTGCTCAGCAATTGTACACTTAGCTCATTTAAATCTATAAGGCCAATTCCCCATAAGGTAGTTTAAGTGTTTAGAAAAACAAAGGGAAAGAAATTTCAGCCCCTTGTCAATCATGGGCAACATGCTGTGAGTGCCTTGATAAAATGCTACCGAATCAAGCCTGTATTATTGGCTTCTTAGCTCCCAGGCATATGGCCAGTGTATGGTCCAGAATTGCAGCACCTCCTCTCTAGTAATCTTAATACTAGCTGTGTTGCCCTGTGGACGTGCTGAGCTGAACCCAGTTCCTTCTTGTAAAGAGAATATCGGAGGAAGAGTTACTGCTGTCTTGTAATTACTTCAAGGTTGGGTTTGCAGAGGACCGGAAATATGCCACCCAGCTGAAGTGTCCGTGTGTGCCCATCACGGGAAAACCTATGAAAGTGAAGAGAATGGGATGAAAAAAACCTTAAAAGCAAGAGGTTTTTCAAGAAAAGAATAGTCATCATGTACCAATTAAAAAACCTCATCCCCTCGTCTCACAAATATTTGGAGTTTTAAAAGCATCAATCAGCCTCTACTGGATTTGAACGGGGACATTAAAAATTAATGTGTCAGGCTATCATACTCCAATGTATTTACTTTAAGGAGAACTAAGGAGACCCTCTTATGAAATGTTGTTGGGCTAACCGCTATGAACATTAACTGCAATTCATTCTCATTTTGGAGAACACCTGAGCAGTTTGTCCCCAAAATCCTTTACTGTCCTTATTTAAGTTGTTCTCTGATTGTTCATCCAGTGTTTCATGTTGTTCATTTTGCTATGTTTGCATTATCTACTGCCAGTGGACCTGTTGAGCATGGCCAGTGCTTCCAACATCTTCACGCAGTACAAACTACAACAAAGTGACCAGACAATCGATGTTCTGGAAATCATCCAGTGCCTGACCGCGATGTATGATCACCTCGAGCAGGAACGTGGGATCATCGTTAACGTGCCTCTCTCTGTGGACATGTGTCTTAATTGGCTTCTCAATGTTTATGACACGTGGGTATTAATTTCACCTCTCTTTATATGATCTGTTCTGTCTAACAGTTAAGCATGAATAGTGGTGCATCGCATTGTTTACATGAAAATGTTGTGCTAGATATCAAATATATATTCCAATAGGTCTAGTTGGCTAAATCAGTTGTCCTGTTGGCCTTAAACTTTATCCCATGGATTCCAATCCCGCCCATACTGATGGCTTAGAGATCTCTCTGATTGTTGTAAGGATGATACAAAATAAGGTTTAGGGAGTCTCAACTCATTCTCTGATTGGTACAACTCTGCGACAAAAAACTGTCGAGAGTTTGACTTTAAGTTGGTAATGAGACCATAAGGATGGCTTGTGTTGATAACTGAATGGAAAATAATTGGCACATGAAATTTAACACTGATGAATGTGAGACTGTGTAATTTAGTCGGAAGAATGGATTTTCACAGTAACTTCATTGCAGTATTAACGTAAACCTATCTGCGACACTAATAAAGATTATTATTATTAGTTAGATGTGCAAGTCTATACGGAATAGAGGAGGAACGCGATCTTGGACTTCAAAAACACCAATCACTAAAAGTTATGCCACAGGTTAGGCCTATAACAAAACAAGCACAAGCTTTTATTTCTGGAAGGATAGAATTGAAAGGTAGGAAAGTTATGCGAAATTGGTATTGAACCTTGGTTAGACCACATTAGTACTGCGTGACGTTCTGGTCGCTGTATTAAAAAAATTATATATGGTGGAATCCTCCACTCTGGAACTAAGTTTCATTGTGGGAGGGGTGGGGGAGAGACATCGGAGGGACTCCTGACACAGGGTGTAGCGGGTAAACCCACCAAATTGTGTAATATTCAGCCACGAGGTTCACGTTGAATTTTGTGGCAGGGTGGGCAGGAAGTGGACCACCCCACTGTCATATCCAGCCACCATATTTAAAAGACACATGAACAACCCCACATGCATAGAAACATAGAGATATAGAAACATAGAAAATAGCAGCAGGAGGAGACCATTCACCCTTCGGGCCTGCTCTGCCATCATTATGGCTGATCATCTAACTCGATATCCTAATCCTGCCTTCCCCTCATATCCTTTGATCCCATTTGCCCCAAGCGCTATATTTAACTGCTTATTGAAAACATACAATTTTTTAGCCTCAACTAATTTCTGTGGTAACAAATTCCACAGGTTCACCTTCCATTGGGTGAAAATATTTCTCCTCATCTCTGTTCTAAATGGTCTACCTCTTATCCTCAGACTATGACCCCTTTTTCTGGACACCTCCACCATCAGGAAATCCTTCTTGCATTCACCTTGTCTAGTCTTGTAAGAATTTTGTAGGTTTCTATGAGAAATCTCCTTATTCTTCTGAGCTCCAGCAATTCTAACTGATTCAATCCCTCCTCATACGTCAGTCCCCTCATCCCAGGAATCAGTCTGGTAAACTTTCGCTGCACTCCCTCTATAGCAAGAACATCCTTCCTGCACACAATATTCCAGGTGTGACCTCACCAAGGCCCTCCATAATTGCAGCAAGACTACCCTGCTCCTGTACTCAAATTCTCTCGCTATGACGGCCAACATACCATTTGCCTCGTTTACTGCCTGCTGCACCTGCATGCTGACCTTCAGCAACTGGTGTCTCTCTCCTAATTTATGGCCACTAATAGTTTGCCTTCCTGCTTTTGCTACCAAAATGGATAGCCTCGCATTTATCCAAATTATACTGCAGAGTTGCCCTTCCTAAGAACCAGCCCCCCCTTCCAAAATTGACCTTCGTCTGACTCCCCTCCCCCCCCCCCCCCCCCCCTTCCTAACATCTCGCCACACAACCACTCCTTGCTTTGTGTGATGCAACCTCTTCCTTTGTGTGTGGGCCATCTGCAGTGCGGTATATTTCCTGCAACTAGGAGTAAAAACGGTGCGAGTGACAAAAACTGAGGCGAATGGCAGATAAGGGGAGGTAACTGAAAGAGATCGCCCACATGGCTGCACACCACGTTTACAGATCAGGAAACAGAATGGTCTGACTTCCTGCTGGCGTGGTGGAAGATTCCATGGAGGTGCAAAATTTCAGCTGGTAGCTCCATTAATGAACATTCATGACATGCAAATTACCGTTCACCAGCAGGAAAGGTGACCTCCCATGAACCTATCGCGAGCATGCCATGAAAGTGCTGAGGAGAAAATTGCAACTTGCTGTGCCGCCGTCAGATTTTTTGACTTTTTTTTTAAAACTCTTTTTATTAGCTTTTCTCACAGTTACAGATTTTTAGATATTTAACCTCACTCCAAATTTTACGGTGTTGCTTGCCACAATTCCCACCAGTAATGCGACTGGAAAATTCTGCCCAAGGGTGCAAAGAGCATTTATAATGATAATACAAGAAATTAGTACACTTGTGTATCAGGAAAGGCTGGGTCTCTTTTCTCTAGAATAAGGAAGGCTAAGGGGTGGTGTAATAGAGGTCTTGATAGAGTAGATACAGAGAGAATGTTCCCTCTTCTGAGGAAGAGCATAAATTGAGGTCATCAATGTAAAATAATGACCAAGAAATCCAATCAGGAATTCAGGAAAAAAGAGAGGTAAGAATATGGAATGTGCTATCACAGGGAATGGTTGAAGCCATTAGTATTGATTCATTTGAAGGGAAACTAGACAAGCATTTGGGGGGAAAGTTGGGAGGCAGCTCCAGTGTAGCAGTGACTGCACAACCTAATGGCCTGTACCTGTGCTGTATATCCTATATAATTTGTAGCCAGCTGTGCAAGATCTGCATAATGGGAGGTGCTGCCTCTAGCATGTACAAACAGCCAAGATCGCATAAGAATGCATTCATAAAGAAATCATAGATTGTTTTTATTCTTGAATTTTGAGTAATATGTCTCAATTTGCATAAGATGTGTTAGCCGGGAATGATCTGACAAAGTGACTTATATCACTAACTTCGGATGGTTCTGCTAGTTTTACCCTCTAAGAGGTTGAACGAAAGAAAATAACTTTGAACTTCAGCGTAAATATTTTAAGGACCCAGATTGAGCTCTGCATGGTACCCCCCTTCCCCTGCCCCCCACCACTCCCACAACTCCCCCACCACCCCACCCCCACAGGATTCATTAGCCCCCTGACCCCAAACAATAGTCCCCAACCACCCACCGCTAATGTCCAGACACCTTCCCTCCATGTCTGAAACCCTCCCCCCAAACTTCCAGATGCCCCAATGTACTGATCCCCTCCGCTGATGTCCGAAACCTTCCACCAATGCTCGAAGCTCCAACCCCACATCCCACTTACCTTAGAAACTTACCCTTTCCCTTTCAATGGTCCCTTTAAATTCTCCTGCTTTATGACAGCCAATGCTGTAAAAAGGGTGTGTGTCCTTCTTCACTCGTTTTGCACCTCGCCGCTGAAGCTGTGAACATGCTTCACTTCTTCAGTCTTAGATTTAGATTTAGATTTATTGTCACTTGTACCAAGGTACATTGAAAAGTGTTGTTCTGCGTACAATCCAGGCAGATCATTCCTTGTATTAAAAAAAAGGACATACGATAAATACACAAACCCAGCCTGAGTCAGGAAGGTTGGTTGAGGCAAGCACTTTTCACCTTAAGCATAGGTAATTAAGGGCGGCACGGTGGCACAGTGGTTAGCACAGATGCTGGCCCAGGGTCACTGTCTGTGTGACGTTTGCACATTCTCCCTGTGTCTGCGTGGGTCTCACCCCCCCACACCAATGATGTGCAATATAGGTGGATTTGCCGCGCTAAATTGCCCTTAACTGGAAAAGAAAATTGGGAATTCAAATTTTTTTTAAATGCAGATAATTCGCTACGATGTGGCAATCCACCACTGATGGCCACTCCAAGGAAGTTACAGGCTTGCATAGATTCCCAAAAGCTCAATGCATGAATATATAACCAGCCATAAAGATCAGGAAGTTCCCAGATTTGATAACTGGCTTGCTTTGAGTCAGTGCAATCAATCATGTCCTGAAATTGGATCTAGGGCCTGTAAGCTAATGAGCAGAGCAATAAGACCATAAGATGTAGGAGCAGATGTAGGCCACTAGGCCCGTCGAGTCTGCACCCATATTCAATGAGATCATGGCTGATCTGATGTAATCCTCAACTCCACTTCCCCACCTTCTCCCCATAACCCTTGATTCCCTTACTAATTAAAAATATGTCTATTTTAGCCTTGAATTTCCTTAACAACCCAGCCTCTACAGCTTTCCATGATAAAGAATTCCACAGATTCATTATCCTCTGAGAGAAGAAATAACTCCTCATCTCCTGTTTTAAATGAGCGACTCCTTACTCTGAGATTATGCCCTCTGGTGATAGACTCCCAAAAGAGGAAAGATCCTCTCAGCACCTACCCTGTCAGACTCCTGAGAATCCCATAAAGGCTCAATAAGGTCACCTTTCATTCTTCTAAACTCCAATGAGTACAGGCCCAATCTACTCAACCTCTCCTCATAGGTAAATCTTTCCATAGCCAGAAGCAACCTAGCGAACCTTCTCTGGACTGCTTCAATGACCCTATATCTTTCCTTAAATAAGGGGATCAAACTGTTCAAAGTATTCTGGATATGGTCTAACCACTGCCTTGTATAATTTCAGCAAGACCTACCTATTTTTATACTCCATTCCCTGTGAAATAAAGACCTACGTTCCATTTGCCTTCCCAATTACCTGCTGAACTTGCATGCTAGCGTTTTGTGATTTATCCACGAGGACCCCAAAATCCCCCTCTGCTGCAGTTTTCTGCAGTTGTACTTCTTAGCCAGGCTTCTCATTCCTGATCATGCTGGAAGGGCTCCTGTTGGATTAAGACAGGACTGAGCTAAGTTGTGATGTTTGCTATAGTCAGATACACATACACCATTTGTTGGCAAATATGACATTTATCCAATACTCACTGGAGCCAGATAATTGGCCCATGTAGAATCAGGATTATATTACTGCGAGCAGCACGGTGGCCTAGTGGTTAGCACAACCGCCTCACGGCGCCGAGGTCCCAGGTTCGATCCCGGCTCTGGCTCACTGTCCGTGTGGAGTTTGCACATTCTCCCCGTGTCTGCGTGGGTTTCGCCCCCACAACCCAAAAATGTGCAGTAGGTGGATTGGCCATGCTAAATTGCCCCTTAATTGGAAAAAATAATTGGGTAATCTAAATTTATAAAAAAAAAGGATTATATTACTGCACTAAGCAGAGAAAAAAAGAGTATACACTCTTGGAACTGTTTGCTTTCAAAGAAGACTTTAATAGACATGGTAATCCTGAAATTATGAAAATAAGGTTTAAGTTCCAGCAATGTTTTTTAGAGGCCAGTCGTTTCAACCCCTCACATTTGGAATGATTTTTATTTGCTGTTATTCCTCCCTAGTGGTCGCAATGGCAAGATTCGAGTTTTGTCCTTCAAGACTGGTATTATCACTTTGTGCAATTCAGAGGTGGAAGAGAAATATCAGTGTAAATATCAGATGCAAAGGTGAAAAGGAAGATTTGTGTTTGTACAGCATCTTATCACGTTTCCCGGAAGCATCTCAAAATAGATCACATACAATATATTAGTGTCACCATGGTTCAGTTCATGGCCTACCCATCTGCATCTTTCAGATGTGTCATTAGAATGTGGACGTTATACTTATTCTGGTTCATGGGAAAAATTTCATTATTTGAAGGAGACCAACATTCTTCCCTCATCCTGCACATAGAAATTAACCATCCATTGCTGCTTGCTGGATCACGCTGTGTAAAAAACGGCGGTTGCCTTTACCTACATAATAAGTGCAACAAAAAAGTTATTCCGTTTATTATTTCTGGCAGATGTGATATGATGCTAAATGCAAGCCTTTCTTGACTTTTATTTGCTTTGAACTATTGTGGGTGCGATGTACATTAATTCAGATAAAATGTAATTATGCGGTATTTTTTGCCAGGTTAATTTTGCTAAATGTCACAATGGACCATAAGTAGGCACTGTAATTTTAAAAGACCAATCAGCGCTTGCCACTAATTGCTGGGATTATGGAGCCAACTCATCAGGAACTCCCCAAGGCTGAGTTATGAATTGAAGTAGGGAAGACCCAACTACTGACCGGATTCTACCCCAGGGAGTTGGAACCATAGCTCTGAATTTTACCCCACCCCAATCCCTCGACCATCCCACCATTCCCGACCCCCCCCCCTCCCCCACACACATACACACACCATCCCACCACTCTGAGACCAGAACTACCCGCCCAAGGTCAATGGACCTTTAAATAGTCAGCCAAACAGAAAATCTAGTCTTTAGGACCAAGCATGTTGCCCATTGGCTCTTCTGGTCACTGCATGGGTGGGCTGGCGAGCTGTCGGCCAGTCTGATTGGCCAGCAGCTCTCGAAGATGGAATTTCCATCCAAGTGAGGACAGAACATAGGAACTAGGAGCAGGAGTAGGCCCTTCGAGCCTGCTCCACCATTCAATGAGATCATGGCTGATCTTTTGTGGACTCATCTCCACTTTCCTGCCTGAACTCCATAACCCTTTATTCTTTTTTTTAAAAAACTATCTATCTTTATCTTGAAAACATTTAATGAAGGAGCCTGAACTGCTTCACTGGGCAGGGAATTCCATAGATTCACAACCCTTTGGGTGAAGAAGTTCCACCGAAGCTCAGTCCTAAATCTACTTCCCCTTATTTTGAGGCTGTGCCCCCTAGTTCTGCTTCTGCTTTTACCCACCAGTGGAAATAACCTGCCCACATCTATCCTATCTATTCCCTTCATAATTTTATATGTTTCTATAAGATCACGTATCCTTCTAAATTCCAACAAGTACAGTCCCAGTCTACTCAACCTCTCCTCGTAATCCAACTCCTTCAGTTCTGGGATTAACCTAGTGAATCTCCTCTGCACACCCTCCAGCGCCAGTGCATCCTTTCTCAGGTAAGGAGACCAAAATTGAACACAATACTCCAGCTGTGGCCTCACTAACATTTGATACAGTTGTAGCATAATCTCACTAGTCTTAAACTCCATCCCTCTAGCAATGAAGGACAAAACTCCATTCGCCTTCTTAATCACCTGTTGCATCTGTAAACCAACTTTTTGCGACTCGTGCACTAGCACACCCAGGTCCCTTTGCACAGCAGCATGTTTTAATATTTTATCATTTAAATAATAATCTCTTTTGCTGTTATTCCTACCAAAATGATGAACCTCACATTTGTCCTGCACGAGTAAATACTCATTGATGCTTGAGGCCGCGTCTTCCAGAACATTCAGGCCATAGGAAATACTGGTCTTTTCTGGAGACCAGTTACAGGAGTGCATTGGGAGAGGCCTACAACAGTTCAATGTTGGGCATTTTAATTAGAGTGAAAAAGGAACAAAATATGAACAAAATAATGCAAAAGATGGTCACTCAGCAGCATGCAAATTGTAAATGTTCTGCTATCGAGGAAAGGCAGCAATTGCAGATTAATTGAATCAACTCTTTTTACTTTGCGAATATATTGGCCTGACAGGAATTGCTTTTGGGATAATAAATACTACTCCAAAATGGACAAGTAACCAAACGTTTGTTTCAGTGCTAAATGAAGTGAAATGAAAATGAAAATAAATTGCCTTCAAATATATGGGGCGCGATTCTCCGAGGCTGCGCCGGAGCGAAGTAGACGTCGTGAACTCCGTCGAGTTTAACGTCGGTGCGAAGCGGCCCCGATCGCGACCTATTCTGGCCCCGGGATTAGGCTAGCATCGGGGCCGCGCAGAACACGGGGGGCGTGGCGTTAAATGCGCGTCGTTAGCGTGCGACGACCGAATGACGCCACGCCGCGTCCTAAAAGGCGCGATGCACAAAGAAAGACCCGCAGCAGAAGAGGGAAATGACGGAGCCACGGAGGGCCGCGCCGAGGTTCCGTGATGCCGACCTTGAGACCCTCCTAGATGAGGTGGAGAACGCAGGGGCATCCTCTGCCTAAGACGAGGGCATCGCCATCCTTCCAGCGGTGTGCGACGGGCCTGGCGTGAGGTGGGCACGGCAGTCAGTGCTGTGGGGCAGACCCCTCGGTCCGGGGAGCAATGCCGCAAGAAGCTCCACGACCTCACCAGGGCTGCCAGGGTGAGTACCACGAGGGTGCCCCGGGTCACAACCACCCCCCACCATGTCCCTCATCAGCCACCCCCACCCCCCCTCCCCGTGGGCACGAGGGGGAGGGGGGGCGAGAGTGAGTGGAGGATGGTGAACAACGTTGTCACAGACCCACATGAGCGCGGCAACCTCCTGGAGAGATGCCATGGTGTGGCTGCAACTTTCCCCC
Organism: Scyliorhinus canicula; assembly: GCF_902713615.1. Lineage (NCBI taxonomy): Eukaryota > Metazoa > Chordata > Chondrichthyes > Carcharhiniformes > Scyliorhinidae > Scyliorhinus > Scyliorhinus canicula. The sequence goes on along the minus strand of NC_052162.1, from coordinate 64,840,805 downwards.
CACCCTGCATTAATGTAGCCTGTATCTGAATGCCCTGATGATATCCGCCTAATTATGATGCTCTATCCATGCCCCCCCCCCCCCTCCCCCCCAACAGGACAAGACTGCTCACAACAGCCGGGAGCGCAACAGAACCGGAGGGAGTTCACCCGTTATGCACCCCCTGACAGTGTTTGAGCAGAGGACACTGGACCTCGCTGGGGGCACTGGACCTCGCTGGGGGATCCGCCACCCGGGAGGTCGCGCAATGCGAGGTTGGAGGCGCAGAAGCAAGTGACACAACCCTGCATGAAAACCCCCCCCCAGCCCATCCTCTGTCCCCTCACACTCTGCCCACTGGACCACCCATCCTCTCTCCCCTCGCACTCTGCCCACTGGACCACTCATCCTCTCTCCCCTCACACTCTGCCCACTGGACCACTCATCCTCTCTCCCCTCACACTCTGCCCACTGGACGCCCCATCCTTTCTCCCCTCACACTCTTCCCACTGGACCACCCATCCTCTCTCCCCTCACACTCTACCCACTGGACCACCCATTCTCTCTCCCCTCACTGCCCACTGGACCACCCATCCTCTCTCCCCTCACTGCCCACTGGACCACCCATCCTCTCTCCCCTCACACTGCCCACTGGACCACCCATCCTCTCTCCCCTCACACTGCCCACTGGACCACCCATCCTCTCTCCCCTCACACTCTGCACACTGGACCCCCCATCCTCTCTCCCCTCACACTCTGCCCACTGGACCACCCATCCTCTCTCCCCTCACACTGCCCACTGGACCACCCATCCTCTCTCCCCTCACACTGCCCACTGGACCACCCATCCTCTCTCTCCTCACACTGCCCACTGGACCACCCATCCTCTCTCCCCTCACACTCTGCCCACTGGACCACCCAACACCCGGCCGAGCGTGTCTAACTAACCCCGTATCATTCTGTTCCCCAGGGCCAACCGACGAACGTCCAGGGCCGTCTGGTGCGACACACAGCCGACCATCCACGACGACCACCGCACCTAGGGGCGCACACCATGGGTGGCAGGAGGTCGGCCAGGAGGGCCATCCTCCAAATCCGGGACTCTCGAGCGGGACGTACAGAGGACGGACAGTGACAACTTTCATGGCTGTGCGTTGCCCGAAGGTCGGGCCGTGAGACAGGACAGGACGGGGTCAGTGGACCCAGACGCACAGAGGACGGCGACACAGTCAACGGACTCACCCGACGCTGAACCGTACATGGGCCGCGTGCGCCCTGCGCCGGGACATGACTGGGACCAGGACACTCCTGAATTTCTGACGGACGAGGATCTAGAGCTTGCGGCACTGCTGTCTCCCACACCATCCACCATCCCAGAGACACTCACCTCGGTTGGGCAATTCAGTGATGAGGCTCCTGGGTCACGGTCTGGTGTGCACCACACAGCCGAGCCGGTACAGCAGGTGGAGGTCGGAGCAGCCGAGGGACTGGACAGTCGGAGGGCAGCCCAGGCCCAGCATCCAGCTGCCCCCCAGACGTTTCCCGGGTTCCTGGATTTACTCGACCAACCTGGACAGCCGATGCATTTTGAAACCCAGGGACACAATGACGGGATGAGGGCCATCTTCCAGCAGCTGCAGACGCAGTTAGAGGAGTCAAACCGCGTCCAGGAGCAGGGAGTGGTGCCGCTCATCGCAGCCACCCAGGCTGACACCGCACGGGTGGCATCTGCTGTCGAGGCAATAGGTTAAACGGTATCGGCCATGGGTCAGGTTATGCAAGGCGTTGGGCTTCATGTGCACGTGTCATCCATGGCCCTGGAGAGGGCTGCCCTCTCACAGGCAGCAATGCGCCAGAGCCAAAATGACATTGCCGGCGCGCTACGGGCCCTGGCCGAGTCTCATCGGGGCATGGCCCAGTCCCAGCAGGCCATGGCCCAGTCCCAGCAGTTAGTCGCGGAGAGCATCGACCACCTGACGCACGTGCTGGATGGCGTCGCGCACTCACAGGTTGAGGTTGCACAGTCCCTGGTGAGAATGTCTCGCTCCCTGGACACCGTCTCAGCGAACCTTCGGACCCTGGTCGATACCGGCCTCCAGGACTGGCAGCACCAGGTGTCGGTGGGGCGACGAGGCACCTCCCTGCTCGCACCTCCGTCCCACAGTGAGGCCCGGGGGCTACCGGGCTCCCCGAGGGAGGAGGAGGTTCTGGGGGCCATCCCGTTAACTCCATCACGGGACGTCCCTGAACGCTCGGCCTCCCACCGTCCCATCCCTGGTGCATCGGGTGGGCAGCGGGCAGAGCAGGGTGGCACCACATCATCCGACACGCCCGCCGAGCAGCCTGGCCCATCAAGGCCGGGTCGCCCCAGGAAACGAGTGCCGACGGGGAGACATGTCGCAGGGGGTGATTCTCAGCAGTCCTCCTCCACTCCTGCTGTATCATCTGGGGATTCACTTAGACGTAGTGGTAGGGCCCGTAAGGCAATGAAGAGGGACACAGAGTAAGTTGGCACGGGTGAAGGGCACAGTTTAGTTGTAGGGGCTAGGGCATCTGTACATAATATTCACCATTAAACTCCCTGTTGCACCTAACTTGTAATACTGTGTGATTTTTCCGTTGCCACGGGAATCGTGATGGTGATCGAGTGTCGCTGGGTTTGACGAGCAGTGAAACTTCGGTGCCGGGTGTGCAGTCCCCCCCCCCCCCGGCGGACACCGTAGTCCTCGGCACTCCGTTGCCAGCTACCCCACACAGGCACGTGATGGAGTGTCCCTGACGAACTCAGCGACCACTGAGATGGATGGTTCAGCTATTACCGTGAGTCAGACTTTGTCCAACAATTCTGAGCTCACATCTCATCGCAGATCGGGCTGTCATCATTCAACATGGCACTGATCACAGCCGCTGACACAGCCATCAATGTCGTGCCATACCGTTGTGCCGCAGTGGTAAGGGTGATGTCGAAGTGGAGCAGTGTACACGGAGAGGGGGTGCGGGGGTGGGGGGGGGGGGGGGGGGTGATGGGAGTTGTGTGCTGTCCGTCTGCATGACTGGCGATGCAGGTGGTAGTGTTCAGTGATGCCGTCGCACGCAATGCGTGAATCTTGCAGCCACCAACACGTCGCGTGCCCGCTGTCCTCGCTGGTGCCATCGTGCAGCCTCCTGGACATTACCAGCACCCGGGTTGTGTCTGTGTGCTGCGCCCGACGCGCCACCCTGCTGCACGCCAACCTCCTCCAACTCCTCCAACTCCTCCACCTCCTCCTCCTCCTCCTCCTCCTCATCAACATTGGCACCACTGCCAGTGGCTTCTCCCTCCGACTCCTCCACCAGGGCATCTCCTCTCTGCATTGCGATGTTGTGCAGCGCACAGCATACCACAACAATGCGAGCAACCCCTCGGGCTGGTACTGCAAGCCCCTCCAGAGCGGTCCAGGCATCTGAATCTCATTTTAAGCAATCCGAAGCAGCGCTCCACCACACCCCTGGTTGCTGCATGGGCCTCATTGTATAGGGTCTCCGCGTTGGTCATCAGCCAAGACCTCAGTGGATAACCCCAGTTGCACAACAACCAGCCCCTCAGCCGGGGGGGGCCGTCCCTCAAACATTGCGGGGATGAACGACTGCGCGAGAATGTAGGCATCATGCACGCTCCCTGGGAACCTTGCGCACACGTGCATGATCCTCATGTGGGGGTCTCATTCCACCTGGATGTTCATGGAGTATGTCCCCTTCCTGTTAGTGAACACTTCCTTGTTGCCTGCGGGCGGGCGCATGGGGACGTGAACACCATCAATCACTCCCTGGACCATCGGTATCCCGACCACATTGCCAAATCCACGGGCTCGTGCTTCTTGATGTGCTCGGTCCTCGGGAAAGGTTATGTAACAGTCCTGATGGCGAACAGGGCGTCGGTCACGTTCCGGATGCACCTGTGGACTGATGCACCTGTGGACTGATGCCTGTGATATCCCGGATAGAGCCCCACTCGGAGACTGGAAGGAACCGGTAGCGTAGAAGTTAAGTGCCACTGTCACCTTGACGGCAACCGGTATCACGTGTCCTCCTCCCGATCCACGTGGGGCGAGGTGCGCCACGAGGTGGCAGATATGTGCGACCGTCTCCTTGCTGAACCGGAGTCTCCTCCTGCAGGTGATGTCCGGCAGTGCCTCGAAAGAGATCCGGTCACAGGGCAACCAGCGGCCGTGTCCTCGTCACCATCCTGCCATGGCAGGGCGGCTGAGATGTTGCATCCGGGGGTGGACGACCCACTCCACTCACTCCCTCTCCCTCCCCCACCTCCACTCACTCCCTCTCCCCCCACCTCCACTCACTCCCTCTCCCCCTCCCACTACTCACTCTCCCCCTCCCACTACTCACTCCCTCTCCCCCCCACCTCTACTCACTCCCTCTCCCCCCACCTCCACTCACTCTCTCCCCCTCCCACTACTCACTCCCCCCCACTACTCACTCCCCCCTCCCACTACACACTCCCTCTCCCCCCACCTCCACTCACTCCCTCTCCCTCCCCCACCTCCACTCACTCCCTCTCCCCCCACCTCCACTCACTCCCTCTCCCCCCCATCTCCACTCACTCCCTCTCCCCCTCCCACTACTCACTCTCCCCCTCCCACTACTCACTCCCTCTCCACCCCACCTCCACTCACTCCCTCTCCCCCCCACCTCCACTCACTCCCTCTCCCCGCCCACTACTTTCTCCCCCCCACTACTCCCTCTCCCCCCCCACTACTCACTCTCCCTCCCACCTCCAATCACTCCCTCTCCCCCCCAGCCCATCCCACTACTCACTCTACCCCCTCCCACTACTCACTCCCTCTCCTTCCCACCTCCACTCACTCCCTCTCCCCCCACCTCCACTCACTCCCTCTCCCCTCCACCACTCACTCCCTCTCCCCGCCCACTACTCCCTCTCCCCCCCCACTACTCCCTCTCCCCCCCTCCCACTACTCACTCCCTCTCCCCCCCACTACTCCCTCTCCCCCCTCCCACTACTCACTCCCTCTCCCCCCACTACTCCCTCTCTCCCCCCACTACTCACTCTCCCCCCACTACTCCCTCTCCCCCCCTCCCACTACTCACTCCCTCTCCCCCCCACCTCCACTCACTCCCTCTCCCCCCCCACTAATCACTCTCCCCCTCCCCCCCACCTCCACTCACTCCCTCTCCCCCTCCCACTACTCACTCTCCCCCTCCCACTACTCACTCCCTCTCCCCCCCCACCTCCACTCACTCCCTCTCCCCCTCCCACTACTCACTCTCCCCCTCCCACTACTCACTCCCTCTCCCCCCCACCTCCACTCACTCCCTCTCCCCCCCACCTCCACTCACTCCCTCTCCCCGCCCACTACTCCCTCTCCCCCCCACTACTCCCTCTCCCCCCCACTACTCACTCTCCCTCCCACCTCCAATCACTCCCTCTCCCCCCCCAGCCATCCCACTACTCACTCTACCCCCTCCCACTACTCACTCCCTCTCCCTCCCACCTCCACTCACTCCCTCTCCCCCCCCAACTCCACTCACTCCCTCTCCCCTCCACCTCCACTCGCTCCCTCTCCCCGCCCACTACTCCCTCTCCCCCCCACTACTCCCTCTCCCCCCTCCCACTACTCACTCCCTCTCCCCCCCACTACTCCCTCTCCCCCCCACTACTCACTCTCCCCCTCCCACTACTCACTCCCTCTCCCCCCACTACTCACTCTCCCTCCCACTACTCACTCTCCCCCTCCCACTACTCACTCCCTCTCCCCCCCACTACTCACTCTCCCCCCCACTACTCACTCTCCCTCCCACTACTCACTCCCTCTCCCCCCCACTACTCACTCTCCCCCCCCCACTACTCACTCTCCCTCCCACCTCCAATCACTCCCTCTCCCCCCCAGCCCATCCCACTACTCACTCTCCCCCCCAGCCCATCCCACTACTCACTCCCCCCCCACTACTCATTCTCCCCCCCATTACTCACTCTCCCCCCCCCCCCCCACCTCCACTCACTCCCCCCCCCTCCACCTCCACTCACTCCCTATTCCCCCTTGCCCGCTGCATTCTCGGGGAAGCCTTCCCCAGTCTGCGGAGACTCCGGGACGGTCCGCTCCCCTCCTCACTGCTCAGCGTCAGCCAGCACGACTGGCTGACGACTATAAAAAGCAGGTGTGGACAGTGATGGCATGAACTGGGGTCACGCTGTCGGGACTTCGGCCCATCCGGGCCGGACAATAGCGGGAGTGCCGGAGAATCGCCATTTTCCGGATTGCGCCGCGCGGAACACGACGGGACCGATTTTGCCGTTTGGGAGAATCGCGGGAGCGCGTCGGACAGGCGTCACGTGAAAAACTGGCGTGGCCCGCTATTCTCCCAACCGGCGTGGCCTCGGAGAATCGCGCCTATGGTGCCAGAAAGACAGGACAACTTGGCTAATGTTAGAAATGCAATATCAGTAGAAAATATTCCTCTGTGCTCAAGGCACATATTGGGGACGGATGGGAGATGTACACTGCACCTCTTAACTACATCCTAGATTTGAACGTGTAGAATACGCTAAAGCAGCACGCGTTGACCAGGCAGGTAGAAAACAAGATTAGATTTGTTACAATATTACACTCTCCACTCCCCAAAAGGTCTCCCTTCCCAACCTGCTCCCAGGATGGGGTGTTTATACTGGAGGCCAGATTTCCCCCAGTTAAGGGGGGCATGGTAGCATGGTGGTTAGCACAAATGCTTCACAGCTCCAGGGTCCCAGGTTCGATTCCCGGCTGGGTCACTGTCTGTGTGGAGTCTGCACGTCCTCCCCGTGTGTGCGTGGATTTCCTCCGGGTGCTCCGGTTTCCTCCCACAGTCCAAAGATGTGCTGGTTAGGTGGATTGGCCGTGATAAATTGCCCGTAGTGTCCTAATAGTAAAGTTAAGGGGGGGAGTTGTTGGGTTACGGGTATAGGGTGGATACGTGGGTTTGAGTAGGGTGATCATTGCTCGGCACAACATCGAGGGCCGAAGGGCCTGTTCTGTGCTGTGCTGTACTGTTCTATGTTCTATGTAAGGCGGGAACCCCATCCCCTCGTTACCAGGGGAGCTCACCTGGTAGCTCAGAGGAGTTCACCTGAAATCTAATTGTCCTGATGCCATGGCCTCTTTGAGGGTTATAACAGCATGCTTAATAAGGCAACAGAGAAGGGGCTTTCTGTACATCTACACTATGCTGGCTCCTGATAAAGCATAGTAAAGTTAAAGTTACTCCAAACCTACCCCATTGTTACATCAGACTGAGGAAATTTTAATTGATGAATGTATTTAATCAATGCTTCACCTGACCTTAAACATAGTTAATGCTGATACTGGGTGCTTTAGCACACTGGGCTAAATCACTGGCTTTTAAAGCAGACCAAGGCAGGCCAGCAGCACGGTTCAATTCCCATACCAGCCTCCCCGAATAGGTGCTGGAATGTGGCGACTAGGGGCTTTTCACAGTAACTTCATTTAAAGCCTACTTGCGACAATAAGCAATTTTCATTCATTTCATTTCAGAAAGCAGGAAATAGTTCCATATACAAACACAGAACTTCATCCTATTGGTATAATGATTCACAAAAATCACTCCTCAAAGAAGAATCCACTCAGAAGTGATCAGGTTATCACTTATCAAGTCAGTACTAACTCCAGAGATAGTGGTGAGGGGTGGTATTGTCACTGGGCTAGTATTCCAGCGACCCACGGTAATGCTCTTGGGACCCAGCTTCAAACCCCATCACAGCTGATGTTGAAATTATAATTCAATAAAAATCTGGGATTAAAAAATCTAATGAAATCATTGTTAATTGTTGTAAACACCCAGCTGGTTCACTAATATCCTTTAGGAAGGAAATCTGGCTTACATGTGACTCCAGACCCACAGCATCGTGATTGATACTTAAATGCCCTCTAAAGAAGTGCGATTAGGGATGGGCAATAAATGCTAGGCCAACCAGTGATGGCCACATACCATGAACGAATAAAGAAAAAAAAATACCCGTGCACCAACACAAATAACACTAGAAAGCTAAAATATACTGCAGAAATGTGCATGTGTTACAGGAGATGAGGGTGGCCGGGGGGTAGTTCACCGAAAAAATAACTCAAGTACAATCACACAAGATGAAATCATGTCCTTTATTATTTCCCCACTAAGAATAACTCCATCTAACATACCTGACAACAGTGACTACTCTTCAAAAGTATTTAAATGGTGTCCTTTGGTCATAAAAAGCATTTTACAGATCTAGGGTCTTTCTCCTTTCTCCCTGCTTCCCCCAACCCCTCCCTCGTGGCTCCATGTGCAGCAGACAGTGCCATGGGCTGGTATCGTAGCACAGTGGTTAGCACTGTTGCTTCACAGTGCTACGATACCAGATTCGATTTCTGCTTAGGTCACTGTGTGGAGTCTGCACGTTCTCCCCATGTCTGTGTGGGTTTTCTCTGGGTGCACGGTAGCATTGTGGATAGCACAATCGCTTCACAGCTCCAAGGTCCCAGGTTCGATTCCCGGCTTGGGTCACTGTCTATGCGGAGTCTGCACATCCTCCCCGTGTGTGCGTGGGTTTCCTCCGGGTGCTCCGGTTTCCTCCCACAGTCACAAAGATGTGCAGGTTAGGTGGATTGGCCATGATAAATTGCCCTTAGTGTCCAAAATTGCCCTTAGTGTTGGGTGGGGTTACTGGGTTATGGAGATAGGGTGGAGGTGTTGACCTTGGGTAGGGTGCTCTTTCCAAGAGCCGGTGGGCCGAATGGCCTCCTTCTGCACTGTAAATTCTATGATAATCTATGATAAGTCCCGAAAGACGTGTTGTTAGGTAATTTGGACATTCTGAATTCTCTCCCCCATATACCCGAACAGGCGCTGGAATGTGGCGACTAGTGGCTTTTCACAGTAACTTCATTGCAGTGTTAATGTCAGCCTACTTGTGACAATAGAGATTATTATTAATAATTATTATTGCTATCCTGGAGGGAGTCAGTACACACTCACCCTTTTGAAGTCGGTTGCTTCATCTCTGTAAACAACCTCATATATTTTCCTTCTGTAGACTTGTACAAGCAAGTGAGTGACTCAACGAGCCTGTGCGATCAGCGGCACCTCAGCCTTCTCCTGCACGAAGCCATTCAGATCCCGCGTCAACTGGGCGAGGTGGCATCATTTGGAGGAAGCAATGTGGAGTCCAGTGTCAGGAGCTGCTTCCGGTTTGTAAGTTTGTTGCGAGCTTTTTCCATGGAGGAGGGCTGGGTTAAGAGCTAGGCTAACCTGAGAAACATAGGCCAAAAGAATATTTTGGGAATGTTTCAATGCCTTTCTCAGAGATTTGTTCAGGTTCACAGACAGTATTTTGCCTTTATTTGTCTTTGCTCCTTTATGTACATCGCCAGTCAAATTGACAGCTCAGTCACAGATCTCAAGATTCAGCATCAGAGAATAAATGAACAAAAAGAATGGAACCGTAAACATTAATGCACAGGTTTCCAACTGTAGCTAATGAGCCTCCTAATCTAGGGATGAAGATTAGCTTGACAAAAGGGAAGGAACTTTGGATTTACAACTGCAATAATTGCTGCATAAGGATTACTATTCACTGAAATGAATACTGGGGCGACCCCATGGCAGAGTGTCACTGCTGGCGTGTTCAGGCCCTAGCCCACTCAATGCCGATGCAAAACATGCCCCCTTGCAAGAAAAAGACTACGGGCGGGATTCTCTGTCGGCCATCGCCGAATCGGCGGAGAATTGCGCGTCAGCCAAAAATTACGGCCGGCAGCACGCGCCAAACGGAACGCCATGCTCCGGCCCCTCGACAGTAGTGTGAATGTGTTCTATGCCGCATGTCAGCGTGGCCATGAAAATTGTACAGCTTCCCCAAAGCCGGCCTCCGCCTCGGAGACTGGCCACTCTCCGGCCCCACCGACCCAGGTCCAATGTCCTCTGCTCAGCAGCTGTAAGGTGTCGCATGTCCAGTGGGCCCCCTCCGGTCTGCTGTCTCCCTCTGTGTAATTGTGGGCCACCTTCTCCTGAGGGACAGATAATGCACAGTGTGAAACACACGGACATAGGCAGCACAGGAGGTCTGCGGCTAGTGAGCTGTGTATGTAGTGCACCCAGCTATGGCGGGTGGTATGGTTTTTGGCATGTGGTGTGGGGTGGCGTGTGAGCAGCCTACCGGCGGGTGAGGTTCGATCGCCCATGGGGGGGTGGGGGGGGGGGGGGGAATACAGGTATGCGGGGTGCGGTGTGTTGCCAGGAGCACAGTGGTGGTGGCCCACCCCGGCTGGCCTGGAGATTTACCCAACCACACCCATGCTGCCTATCGGTCCTCCTGGTGGGGGCCATGTGGAGGGGCTGGGGGAGGGGTGGCTGGGCGGGGCGGTCGGGCTATGGGTCTGGGGGTGTGGGACAGGGTTGGTGCCAGGAGGAGCGGAGGGCTGTTTACTCACCCTGGCAGCCCTGAGGGCGTGCAGCTTCTTGCGATGGGCCCACAGCGCTCACGGCCTCTGCCACCTACGCCCTGGCCCAGTTGACACACCTCATGGATGTCAACCACCTTCCCACCCCATGGAACAAGATGCCCGCCTCTCCCCCACAGCATCCGCAGGGTCTCAAGCTCCGCATCTTGTTAGCTGGAATGAGCGTGTGTGGGGAGTGGAGTGCTTATATGCAGCTGCAGCTTGTCAGGCTCTCAGTGCTGGTCCCTACCCTGGCGAATTAGATGCCATAGTTCCACGTGGCGCCAGTGCTAGCCTATTAACGGGTGCTGATTTGCTCCGGGACTGGCACCACTTTTGTCAACATAGAACACTCGTGATTCAGTCCCGGCATCAGTATTTAGTCTCTCAAACGGAGAATTTTGCCCTGAGTACAGGAAGATTGTGATCTGATTCGCGCCGGATCAGCCAGCATAAATCATACCAACTTTCACGCCCAAAATGACACTGGGATTATTTTCTGGGAAAATTCTCACCATTGTTTCAAGTTTCTGTTCTACCTACTTTAGAACCTTGGTTTATTTAATTTTGATTGGAGTTTGAATGTTTAAATCCGTGGAGATAGAGTTTTTAATGAAAATCGGGCTGATAACCGCTTTTCTCTATAATAAATTACCTACTAATCACATCTCAATCTCACAAATCACAGCACTTTGCAAGCAACGGTGCCTGGACATTGTGGATCCATGCTCCATAGTTTGATGATTACCAACTTCAACAAGAGTGCAAACACCTGGGAATGGGAGATCGTAAGATGTCACTGAAGTCCATCTGTTCACACTCAGAGGCCATAGTGGGGTCTCACTGTTCACACTCAGAGGCCATAGTGGGGTCTCATTGTTCACACTCAGAGGCCATAGTGGGGTCTCACTGTTCACACTCAGAGGCCATAGTGGGGTCTCACTGTTCACACTCAGAGGCCATAGTGGGGTCTCACTGTTCACACTCAGAGGCCATAGTGGGGTCTCACTGTTCACACTCAGAGGCCATAGTGGGGTCTCAGTTGCCCTGTGTGCTGAAGCACACGAAACAGTTAAGAATTTGTCACCAGCCTCTTCCTCTTGGCAGAAGCTGCAGTAAGCACAGGGTTCTCTACAGCTGGCATACAGATAGAGGGCGCGATTCACCAGCCTCATTATACTCCAGCTCAACCTAAATGAGACTGGTGAATAGTGAGAGAGGCCAAAAACGAGAACCACGGCAGGCGCCAAACAAGTTTCCAATGCAACCGGCCTGCTCCCGTAGGCGAAATCAGAATCTCGTCATAATGTGGAGAGAAACCAATTATCACCACATAAGTCCCGTTCCCATACAATTAGCGGGAGCCACCCCATATCCAACGGCCTCAGGTCATTCCCAACAAGTGGTCACAATGGCGCCGATTACTACACTTTTTTAAAAACGTGAACCCGGCGGAAGGGCTTCTGTGGGGAGCCGAGGAGGTGAGTAGCCATCTTTGCTCACAGGTAAAGAGCCTGGAGGCACTGGGTTTGTGCCCCTGTGCTCGGTGGGGTACGGGGGACCCTCGGCTGGGGGTGGTGGAGGTAGGTTTTTCCAGGAATCGCTGGATGCTCCAGGTCCAGGGGGTCATAGATGCCACGCATGTTGCCCAGTGCTCAGCGGGCCATCTGGGAGTGCCCTATGTTAACCGAAAGGGGTTCCACTCCCTCAACTTCCAGCTCATGTGCGACCACCAGATGAAGATAGTGCACATGTGTGCCTGCCTCCTGGGGAGCGTCCATGACAGCTGGGGAAGTCGGTCATCCCTGGCCTCTTCGAGGAGCACCCCAGGATGGGTAGCTGACTCTTCGCGGAATAAGTGGTATCCGCTGAGGCAGTGCCCATGACACCAGTACAGAGGCCAGAGACTGAAGCGGAGACCCAATACAATGAGGTCCATGTGGCCACCCGGGCAGGCATTGAGCAGTGTATTGGACTGCTCAAATGTGATTCCGATGCCTTGACCGCTCTGGTGGTGCACTCCAGTACACCTCACGGAGAGTCACCCTCTTTGTGCTGATCTGCGGTGCCCTTCACAACCTGGCACGGCAGTGAGGTGAGGTGCTGGACGTTGGTGATGTGGAACATTGGGCCACCTCCAAGGAGAAGGATGAGGACGATGATGATGAGGTGGCAACGGACTAGCAGGGGCTGGAGGATGAGGCTGGGAGGAACCTGAGGACCAGCCGGAGGCTGAAGGACAGGCAGCAGCGGCGAAGGTTTGGCAAGCCCGGAGGGCCAGGGAGGCTCTCATACTCGCCCGATTCACTTAGGACGTGGCCTGGTCCGTCACCCCCCACTTCCATTTCCCACCCTCCCAAGGTATGTGTCACATCACTCCAGGATGCTGAGATTGTATCGGCACTATTAGCCGGTCACTGTCAAGGGAAGGGTAGTGATGGTAGCCCACAGAGAGCTGAGCGTCAGTGCTCCTCAATCTATGCCATAGTCTGACCCCTGATCTCTGCTGAGTGCTCGCTCACACTCATCACCTGCACGCAGTGTGCCCGGGGAGGGGGGAGTGTCTGGAGCAATGGGCTAAGGGTTTGGAGGTCGGCCGACATTATGGAAGAAAGAGACAGAGGCGTCAAAATGGTTATGCAAAAAGCAGTTTAATGTGTAAGACCCACTCTCCCGATGGTGCCACCCCCCCCCCCCCTAATCCCCCCATCCCCATCCCCAGTGCCTTCAGTGGTCCTCAACCGCCAGTCTGGGCCCTCTCCCGATGATTATGGGAGAGCCTTTCCTGAGGAGAAACAGAGAGGGCATCGTTAGCCACATGCGCGGTTCACAGTGGTGCAAGGTGGGGGTTGTGAAGGGAGGGGTTGATGGGGAAGGGAGGTGGAGGCAGGGTTGTGGGATTGCACGGAGAGTTGGGGGGTTGGATGCTCTCATGGGGCCGGACATGTCTTGGGGGCGTGGTGGGGAGGGGGGAGGCCTTGTTGATGCCTACTCATTCGTGCTGCCCGGTATAGGTCATTAGCCTGCTTCCTACACTGGAGGCCAGCCCTCCTGGTCACACTCCCGCACTCACAGCTGCCACCACCTCATCACAGGTGGCACTGGCTGCCCTAAGGCTAATCCTCCGGGTCCCTCGGGAGAACAGGACATCCCTCTTGGCCTCCAATGCGTCTAGGAGCCTCCCCAGGTCTGTGTCCCTGAATCTTGGGGCCGATCTCCTCGGTGCCATTGTTGTGAGCTGGCTGGGGTTGGCTGAACAAGTGCAGCTTAAATGCTGCTCGACCTTGTTAGCGGGGGGGGGGGGGGGGGGGGGGGGGGACGGCTGGCGAGCGCGGTGCCGGCAAATCAGCTGGCGAGCTTTCATTTGCGGCGAGAAGCCCGTGAGGCCTCGTTAAGTGGACCAACTAAAGTTGAATAACGTTGCCAGCCTCGCTGGGCCGAGCACCAGGAAGCTTGCCGCAATTCCCGCTCGCTGCAACACTTTGAAATCGTTCCGGAGAATCGCGCCCAGAGTATTCCTGGCTCCCAAGCAGAATATCTAGAACCATGATCACTGAGTTATATCAGAAGTAGCTCCTTCAGATTTCTTCTTTTTAGACTTTCTATTTTCATGAGATTTTATATATTTTTTTTATAAATTCAGAATATCCAATTCTTTTGTTTTTCCAATTAAGGGGCAATTTAGAGTGGTCAGTCCAATTGTGGGGGTGAGAACCACTCAGATACGGGGAAAATGTGCAAACTCCACACGGACAGTGACCCGGCTGGGATTGGGTCCTCAGCGCTGTGAGGCAGCAGTGCTAACCATTGCGCCGCCGTATTGTCCTAAGATTTTATATTTTAATGAGACTCTCTACTTTAATAAATGTTTCTCAATAGTTCTCAATCTTTTTCCACATACTCTGTGCATTCATGTCCACACATTGTTTTGGTAATTTTTCTTTTTCCTTTTCTTTTTCTTACAATTTTTTTGACTATCTAATCTTCTTTAACCTCTGAAAAGTTTTCATTCCCTAAACCCCTAAAATTTACTTTCTTTCCTAAGAAGCCTATTCAACTGTCTTGCTTCACTTTCCAATTCGATTAAAATTTTCCGCAACAGCCATCGTTATATCTGTTAAGATATCTCGGGGTCCCTGGGGCTCTGTTGACTCCTGCCCTCAAACTGGTCCGTACTCCCCGGGAGACTGAAGTTTAACAGTCTGCACTGAGGAATGGATTTTCCTCTGCAGGTTTTCTTTCCCTCCCTGTCACATGTAAATAATAATAATAAATCGCTTATTGTCACGAGTAGGCTTCAATGAAGTTACTGTGAAAAGCCCCTAGTCGCCACATTCCGGCGCCTGTCCGGGGAGGCTGGTACGGGAATCGAACCGTGCTGCTGGCCTGCTTGGTCTGCTTTCAAAGCCAGCGATTTAGCTGAGTGAGCTAAAGCAGATTCCAGCCATTCAGTCCGTCTTCCAGTCATCCAGTTGTGTCACCAGTGCCCCCCGCCCCCCAGGATCCAGCAGGAGGGGGAGGGTGGTAAACCTTGGGACAGTGCAGAATGCCACTTTCTGCGGGACACAGCATGTGGTCGGCACTTCCCTCTCCCATTAGGCCTCAGGCCTAAAAGCTACCCATCTGTCTTTCACCTTAAAACCTTTTCTATCCCATATCTTACCCATGACCCATCAGCTGCTGCAAACAGACTAATCCTGTCAGAACAATTCTCTGGTAGCATTGTCTCATTGTTGGTGACAAGGATCCTGCTAGGAGAATATCTTGTACATTTACCACCACTCCAGAGAACTGGGTGAGGGTGGAGTCTAGAGGGCGGGCAGAAACCTTTCCTTGACAATCCTAGGACAGGGAGAGTACAATCCAGACTCACACCTTCAGCCATTCACTTTTCCTCTCTAAATCAGCTGTTTGATATGAGGTAGTGTATGACACTGCAAGTAATCATGAGATTGTTACATTTTAGGCCTTCTGTTTTTCTTGGGGTTCCAGGAATGTCCATTTTCAACCGATGAAACAATTACAAGACATCCATTCACATAAATCGGGCTGTTTCCCCAGTAAAAAAAAATCAAGGTAGAGCCCGCCACCAGCAATCTAACTCCTGGAAGGTTGCTAATTGGTTTAAGGTAGGACTTCTGCCCTCCCATGGCAATTAAATGGCTGACAATCTGGTCCCAGCAACCCCACTGGGAGCAGTGCCTAAGCTGCAACTCCATCTGAGCCCCAGCACTAAGAAGCCGGTGCCGGAGTGAAAGGTGGGGGGCAGGCTGGATGGCATCACTAGGACCAAGCTAGAAGACCTAGGTGGAGGGGAAATGAGGAAAGCAGCCTGGGTTGGACCAGTTAAGAAAGCCCCCCCCCCCACCCCGCAGTGGCGAGGGGGATGATGATCTTAAGCTTCCATTCATTAGCCATTTGAGGGTCTCAATTTGTCCACGAGTGGGTGGGCTGGCCGACACCTCCCTCACTGTCCTTGCATTTTATGGGTTCTGCCTGCAAAGCCACCCCTGGGGAAGCCATGAAATTTGGCCTGCAATTTCTTTGAAGCCATTATAAAAATGGGTGCACATGCATTTTACAAAATCATTGTATGAATATTTAGGTATGTATTTACGTACATTTTATGAGTCTCTACAGATCCTGACTGTACGATGCCTGCTGGATGAATGCATCACCACATCAGGCTAATTGCTCTTCGGTCAAAGCGGGATGGGGTGTGGTAGTGGAGGTGTGGTGGTAGTGGGTGCCGAGGCTGTTTGGCTTTAGGGTTGGAGATGGTGGGATGTCATAACGGTGGGCTGCTGAGCTGAGGTATAGCAACCATTCTTAATTTAGTTCTTAACTTCTAGAGCTCTTTTGTTTAGAATCTGACTTCTTCCCAGTTCTCACATGATTCAGATATGGATATGGCTTCTACCTCCTCTCCCAACATTTCTAGTGCTGCCTCATTCACTCTGACAGGTGGAATACAAAACCCCATTGAATCTTCTATTATTACATTCCTTCAGCAACTTTTCTCTTCCATTCCATTCCAACAATCTGTTTTCATAGTGCCAAGCATTTCACATTGTTACATTTTCTGTATGCGATACAATCTTGCGTGCAGGAATTTGTACTATTGTTATCTATAGTTATCTATTCGCATATTAAACAAAACATAACCCTTCCTGTGACACTAAATACTAGATTTACGATCAACATTCTTTCCATACCACTGTTAACCCATTTAAAATAAATAAATTAAGCCTGGCATCAATGTAATGCATATCAGAAAATCTAGGCTGGAGAGTATGTACACAGTCTAGACTTGGAAGATCACATCAACACAATGTCTGTAGCATGTCCTTTACTGTACCGTCTCTAGGTTAATGACAAACCAATAATTGAAGCCACCCATTTCCTGGAGTGGATGAGATTGGAGCCTCAATCGATGGTCTGGCTGCCTGTCCTGCATCGCTTAATAACTGCAGAAGCTGCAAAGCACCAAGCCAAATGCCACATCTGCAAGCAATGCCCAATCAAAGGCTTTAGGTAGGTAAATACAAACAATTACCTTTACATCTACCCACTTTCTTATTAAGCTATTCATTTAAAGAAAGATATATTGTACTCTCCGTTTACTCTGGTCCTGTTCAATCCAGTGGATATGATGAAGAGAAGTTGGCAGTGTAATTACTTATGATCCTGATCTCACAACATTGATATCTGTGTTTGATTCTAGGCTAAGCTAATTTTTTAATAATAATAATAATAATCTTTATTGTCACAAGTAGGCTTGTATTAACACTGCAATTAAGTTACTGTGAAAAGCCCCTAGTCACCACATTCTGGCGCCTGTACACAGAGGGAGAATTCAGAATGTCCAAATTACTTAACAAGCACACCTTTCGGGACTTGTGGGAGGAAACCGGAGCACCCGGAGGAAACCCACGCAGACAGGGGGAGAGCGTGCCGACTCCACACAGACAGTGACCCAAGCGGGAATCGAACCTGGGACCCTGGAGCTGTGCAGAAATAGTGCTAACCACTGTGCTACTATGCCGCCCGCATAGGCACATGCCAACAAATTAATAATTGGCAACACAATGCCACGTCCACATGTCTTTGTTTCGTACATTCCCACCCATTGCTATTCTTGATTATTTGTGAAGTATCTGGGGCGGGATTCTCCAATCCCGCGGCAGAGTGTCCACGCCATCATAAACGGCGTTGCGTTTTACGACGGCGTGAACGGGCCGCTGCCAGGACTAATTCTGGCCCCTACAGGGGCCAGCACGGCACTGGAGTGGTTCGCGCCGCTCCAGCTGCCGATCCCGGCGTGAACTGTGAGCTGAGGGATCCATGGATGCACAGTGGCGCTGGCGCCAACATGTGCATGCGGAGTGGCCTCTTTTAACATGCCAGCTCCGACCCAACATGGCGCAGGGCTGCAGGGGCCAACGCGTAGGAAAGGAGGCGCCCAGCCAGAGAGGCCGGCCCGCCGATGGGTGGGCCCCGATCGAGGGCCAAGCCACATCGGAGGCCCCCCTGGGGTCGGAGTGCCCCCTTCCCCCCCCCCCCTCTACAGGCTGCCCCCCAACCCTTCCATGCCAAATTCCCACCGGCTGAGAGCAGGTTAGAATGGTGCCGGTGGGACTCGTTTCTTTTTTCACGGCCGCTGGGCCAATCGGGGCTGGAGAATTGGCGGGCCGGCCATGTAGAGCGGCCCGCGACTGGCGCCGTGCCAACCACGCCAGCGGTGATTCTCTGCTCTGCGTGGGGATTCTCCGGCCTGGCCCAGGGTTGGGAGAATCCCGCCCTGGTTTGGTACTTCTCAAACTTTTATGGACCTGTTGGCTTCATACTGGTAGTAGTAAATCTTTCATTCGAGAGCGGCACAGCGGCGCAGTGGTTAGCACTGCTGCCTAACAGCGCTGAGGACCCGGCCCCAGGTCACTGTCCGTGTGGAGTTTGCACCTTCTCCTCGTGTCTGCGTGGGCCTCACCCCCACAACACAAAAAAGATGTGCAGGATAGGTGGATTGATCACGCTAAATTGCCCCATAATTGGGAAAAAAAGAATTGGGTACTCTAAATTAATTTTAAAATATATATCTTTCTCCTTCTTCATTCATTCTGCACTCATTCATTTCTCCCTCTCTCTCGATCTGGAGTTTCTCTGTCTGTTACAATTTTGATTCTCTATTTCTGTTTCATGTGGTCTGCTCTACTTTGCGAAATGCAAAGAAATACACAATATGTACAGCACAGAAACAGCCGACTCAAACAAATGATGTGTGCCAGAGCTTATGCTTTGCAAGCCTCTTCCCACCGTCTTCATTTCACTCTATTAATATCACCTTCTCCTCTTTTCTCCCTCATGTTTATCCAGCTTCCCCTTAAATACATCTTTGCTATTCACACCAACCACTTCTTACAGGAGCGAGATCCACATTCTATCCATTCTCTAAGTAAAGAAGTTTTACCTTAACGCCCAGGTGGATTTATTAGGAACATTTTTACTTTATAACCTCCACTTTTAGTCTCCCTTTTATTTCTCACTTTCTTCTCTCTCCTCCAATCTTAGCTCTCTTTCTCTCTCACATCGCTCGCTTTCTCTCTCGCTCTCTCTCATCTCTCTCTCACACACACACACTTTGTATCTCATTTTTTTCTCTTTTTCTATTGATTACCTTTTCTTGTTCTCTTCTTTTTTCATTTTGAATCTGACTGTTTGTAAACTGCTCCCCAGTGCATTGGAAAGACCTTGGGAGTATGGGAGAGTCAGGTGGACTGAACAATCAGTCAGAAAGCATAATGCCATGAATAAATTGTGGGAGTAGGGCTTCATGCAGAGAAATAGAAGGGGGAGTTCACAGAAAGTTCCCACAAACTGAGTGAATTCTTCTTGTATATTATTTTTTGTTCACTTTATACTGATAAATGTCAGAAACTGGTCTAGTTGACAACTCCTAATGGGAACACCACTATTGTGATATAATGTCCTCTTTATCCAACTTTTCATTTTAATGATGGTGTTCCTCACTGAACGGAAACATATCAAACCCCTAGGAAAGAAAAGTGAGGAGTTAACATCTCAAAACAGTCACTGGCTGCATTCGCACTGAACTGGTCTTGTCTGTGCTTGGTGCCTGCTTTGGCACTGGGCATGTTGGTATAAACATTGACTCTGGTGATCATTGTCAATGCTCACACTGGAAAGGGATTGGCGATCTTGCCCATCTATTGGTGTTTGTTGACATTGGCTAACAGTCAGTTCTATCTATTAGTGCCAGCTTAACATTTTTGTCAACAAGATATCTCTGTGTATAAACTGCAAGATTGTTTTCCGTTTGATTCTTGTTTCATGTCCAATTTATATTCCTCACTGTCTCTAAAATCTGTCTTTTCTGCTTCAGATACCGCAGTTTGAAGCAGTTTAATGTTGACATCTGTCAAACATGTTTCTTGACAGGAAGGGCAAGCAAGGGTCACAAACTACACTATCCCATCATGGAGTACTGTGCCCCTGTAAGTAACATATATCATTGCTTACATATCCAAAACAAGCACTATTCCACCATGAGCATTTTGCATTTCCAATTGTAGCCAAAGCTGGTCTGTGCTGATCAGATCTTAGCTAAATCATGTCAGATTTTTGTTTCCCACGGTGAAATTCCTCTATTGAACTGACTGACATTTGTAAGTGACTTTTGGCTGAAAGCAATAATAGCAGGTTTTGAACAATGAGATCTCTGGACCTGAAATCATGGCCAGAATCTAATAAGATACAAAGGAGCAGATTTAGGCCATTTGGTCCATCAAGTCTGCTCCACCATTCAATCATGGCTGATATGTTCCTTATTCCCATTCTCCTGCCTTCTCCCCGTAATCCCTGATCTTCATATTAATCAGGAAATCCCCTTATTAATCAGGAACACCAGATTTGTGCTTGAGGTGCTGTTACCTACAGGGCTACAGATCAAGAGCTGGATGGTGAAATCAGACAGAATAGTTCTGTCTTAGAACATCAGAATTAGGAGCAGGAGTAGACAATTTATCATCTCGAGCCTTACACCGTTCAATAGGGCAGCACGGTAGCATAGTGCTTGGCACAGTTGCTTCACAGTGGCAGGATCCCAGGTTCGATTCCCGGCTGGGTCACTGTCTGTGTGGAGTCTGCAGGTTCTCCCCGTGTATGCGTGGGTTTCCTCCGGGTGCTCAGGTTTCCTCCCACAGTCCAAAGATGTGCAGGTTAGGTGGATTGGCCATGATAAATTGCCCTTAGTGTCCAAAGAATGTTAAGTGGGGGGTTACTGGGTTACCGGGATGGGGTAGATATGTAGGCTTCAGTGGGGTGCTCTTTGTAAGGACAGTTGCAGACTCGATGGGCCGAATGGCCTCCTTCTGCACTGTAAATTCTATGAATACGACCATGGCTGATCTCATCATGGCCTCAACTCCACCATCCTGTCGAAACAGCATTATGCCTCCTTACCAATATCAGTTTTTTAGGTGTATTGTCTCACCCTCTTTTCCTGGATGTCTCTTCACTCCAGACGATTTTAGCCAACAAGGCAGACAGGCAACTAGGTCTATACCTCTACTCAAGCAGGTGTACTGACTGTAAGAAGGTGAGTGGCAGCAAGTCCAGGAAGACTCGCTCCATGACCCTTTTCCTCCATTTGTGTGCCAATGCCGGCACGGCTTCCTGACATCACAGTCGAAATCTAAGAATCACAGGTGAAAACTGTGTGGGGCTTGACTTAATGGAAATGAAACAGAGTCCTGTGTCAAGCGTGTTTAGCCAGGTGTTTCTCCACGCTGGCAGCGCCGAGAACAACCCCACTATTAAACTGGACTCTGCTTCATTTCTGGGCCTTGATGAGGAACGCCCCAAGGAGGCCGCACTTAGTTCAGTTTCCTGCACCAAATAGCTCCGCTCGCCAGTGCAGGGAGAGTTTGGGGTGCCATTTGGCACCTTGATCTTTATAATATAATAATAGTCTTTATTATTGGCACAAGTAGGCTTACATTACACTGCAATGAAGTTACTGTGAAAATCCCCTAGTCGCCACATTCCGACGCCTGTTCAGGTACGCTGAGGGGGAATTCAGAATGTCCAATTCACCTTACAGCACGTCTTTTGGGACTTATGGGAGGAAACCAGGGCACCCGGAGGAAACCCATGCAGACACGGAAAGAGCATGCAGACTTCGCAGTCAGTGACCCAAGCCGAGAATCATTCTGGAACCCTGGCGCTGTGAAGCAACAATGCTAACCACTCTGCTACTGTGCCCCCCCCCCCCCTCCCCCCTCCACACAGCCCGACTACCTAGGGCTCCCGATTACCTAGGAAATCCCCTCAAGTGCCAGTACGCCTGGTCCATGCTTGTGGAAACCAGTGCTAAATGGCACCCGCTCGGGGTCTCCGAGGAGAGACCGTTTGGCCCCCGGCACTGGATAGATCTCGCACAGACATATTGAAGTGAGACTAACTGCTCACTTGAATATGCAAATCTGCGTCCCGACCTCAAAGCGAGGGATCCAGATTGCGACGTCGCACAAGATCTTGTTAAATGTCGCGGGGCGTGACGAGGCCAGTAAATCTCCCGAGAGGCCTCTCGCCGGATATATCAGCCTCGTTGCATCTCAAGTCGGGTGTGGTGAGGCTGATAGATTGCGCCCACATCCTACAATCATCCCAGATTACCAATGCATAGCATAACCTTTCTGTTATAGACCAGCTTTAAACTAAGCAGTTATGTACTGCACAATTATGCTAAGGGACTGAATCTTTTTCAGACTAGTTTTGCTGCAGATCATCATGGTGAGCAGAGTGAACAGACACTCACTTTGATTCAAACCCAAATCCCATAGGTGAAGAAAGTTCTTTATTTGACTGCATCAACTGGCATCTAAATCTTTTTTCTCTTCCCAGACAACATCAGGAGAAAATGTGCGGGATTTTGCCAAGACGTTGAAAAACAAGTTTAGAACCAAACAGTACTTCAGTAAACATCCACAGAGAGGGTACCTACCTGTCCAATCAGTAATGGATGGAGACAGCATTGACACGTAAGTCAAACCTATCATGATGTTTTATCGCTATCAATTTTGCTTTTCACCTTGAATGGAAAGCTTTTGAATTACTTATTTCTTATGTTGGTGAGTAATTTCCTTGGAAAGATTATCTGCAGATGTTACTTTCCGCTTTCATCAGTCATTGTTTTAAGTTTTCATGCTCTTGCCCCTAGAATTAGTAACAAACAGTTGTGTGCAGTCCCGCAGTCTTCCTATGTAGATCTATACTTTATCCTCGCTAGCCCATTGGCTGCTGAAGATAAATGTAGTATCCTAACAGGCCCACTGGCTGAAATCAGTTAACTCAGCAACAGATGTGAGTCCTTCCTCATCTGTACAGGTTAGAGTTTATCTACCCACTGAATCAATGGAAGAAATTGGAGGACTATTTTACTGATTACCTTTACAATACATACATGATTAAAGCTGGGTTCAGTTGCTATTTTCGGAGCACTTTGCTATTAGAGAGTGAAGATACAGGTAACCAATCCCTTTGATCTCAATTGGTGTAGAGTGAGTTAAGAAGAAAAAGACGAATGCAGAAAAGGATTGGGAGACAGGAAGGCTGCAAGAGCCTGCAGGTTTTTAGAAGAGTTAGGACCTGATTTAACTCCAAAAAACAAAGTCCCATCTGGGTACGTATCGCGGGGTGTTTCTTGGCACCTGCAGTGCCGCAAACGGCCCCATTAGCAAACAGGACTCTGGGTTTTTTTGACCTTGGTGAGGAATACCTTGCCGAGGCCGCATTTACCTCATTTCCTGCACTGACAAGCTCGGGTTACCATTTGTAAATGCTGCCTGATCTTTCGACCACCCTCAGACTCCGCACCATAGCCTCCATACCCCCAATGCCCCAATAGGCCTCGTGGGGGAACTCAAGCCACCCTCACTCCATCTCTTAAGGGCAGGGAACCCCTGGGCCTGATGCCTGGCACAGGCTGCCTGACACCTGAGCACCATGGCACTGCCAGCCAGGCACCCTTGAAGTGCCAGGAAGGCACAGTGCCTGGATGGCACTGCCAAGGCATTCAGCAGGCTGTGCCTAGGTTCCTGGGTGCCAGCGGGAGTGTCAGAGTCCCAGGGAGCCCGACCACCCTGGGCCTCTGATAACCTGGATACCCACCCCACCCTCCCCCCGGTGCTGTTACGCCTGTAAACTGCGCCAGTCGAGGTCTCCCAGGTGCAGGCGTCCTTTCCCAGGCCTGGGAGAGTCGGGCGTGGACATCTTTGAATGAGCCTAACTGCTCACTTAATTATGTAAATCTGGACCTCACCCAGCGAGGGCAAGATCCAGATCGTGACATCACGCGAGATCTCGTGAGGTGTTTCGGGGAATGCAAATCCCACGAGAGGCTTCTCGTCAGATTTTACGACCTCATTACGTCATTGAGTTGGGCACGACTAGGCCGCTCAATCGCATCCCTACTCCAAAGATTAACGCGGGGAAGTCTGTTTGTTTATTTATTTTAAATCAATAGGTGAAGAAATATTGCACCATGTGTAGTCTGAACTTTCACTCCCGGGTCAGGAGGATAGGGTTGGGACAATTCCCGGCTCTGCAAACCCAAACAGCGAAAAAGACCCGGGAACATCAACCTTTCAGTTGGGGGCAGGGCGTAATGAGAGTCATGGCAGTTCATCCAGGAAACAGTATGGAGGCAGAACAGGAAGTCCTGGTGCAGAGATAGGCTGGATGGAAAGCATGACCTTGGTGATATGGGATTTTGTTACAGCTTTAGGGAAAAAAGACAAAATCTCCAGTTCTTACCCCTCACAATCCCTCAGCCCTACCCTCACTCTTCATGCCCTAACCATGCCAACCCATTCCATTTCTTTTAAATATTTTTTAAATTCTCCTCCCTTTTCACATTTTCTCACAAATTTACACCCAACAGTAAACAATGATCAGAACTGGATAACATCGAACATTAGTTAGGGGGGGATGGGTGGGAGGGCTGGGGGGGATGGGTGGGAGGGTTGGGGGGGAGGCTGTTTGTATTAAGGGTGACTATGGGTAATCCCTGATTCCTTTTTGTCATTTGTTTATGTAAACATGCGGGCTGATGTTTGGGGGTTGGCGGGAGGATGGGATCGTTGTTATTGTTACGGGGATTGACATATTTGTTGCTGATTATTGTTTATTGTTGATGGGTGTAAATTTGGGAGAAAATGTGAAAAAGGAGGAGAATAAAAATATTTAAAAATAAAACAATAATCAGTAACCAATGTAATGTCAATCCCCACATCAATAACAACGATCCCATCCTCCCACCAAACCCCCAAACATTAGTCCGCATATTAACATAAACAAATGACAAAAAGGAATCAGGAATCACCCATGGTCACCATTAACACATACAGTCCCCCTCCCCCCAACCCCCTAATGTTCGATGTGATCCAATTCTCTAAAGTGCATAATGAATAATGCCCATGAATTGTAGAAACCCTCCATCCTCCCCTCAGTTCAAATTTGGCCTGTTCAAGCATTAACCCATTCCTTTTCATGCCTCTCCTCCCTCTCCCCTGGCCCATCAAACGCTCCATGCCAACCATGTCCCCCCACCCTCTCCCATGGCCCATCATGCACTCAATGCCAGCCTATGCCCCTCCATCGTCTCCCATGGTCCATTATACACTCCATGCCAGCCTATGCCACTCCATCCACCCCATGTCTCGAGATAGCACCAATGACAGTTTAGTACCAACCCATTCCTGCACCCACCATCCTTTTCCCTTGCAGCTTCCATGCTAATTGACCTAGTATGCACCATGGACAGATGTTTGTCATATGCTGAGATTAAATAAAGTGCTTGGGTGTCTATTGAAACATTCACTATTTAAAAACACTCTTGTTGATAAAAAGAAACATTCACTACATTTAACTTCCTCCAAATACTAAATTCCTTATTTCAAGAAGTATTTGCATTCATGGTCCCACTTCAAAGACTTTATAAGTACTTGGAACCGTCAATCAAACTGACAGATATTACTGTCATAATGATAGGTTGTGAAATCAGTCATGCAGCACTAATCCTATAATAGTAACCCTCAAGTTTATGTCATCAAATGGAGTGAAATAACAACCACTGATATTAAGCAATTTTTTTTTAAATAAATGTTTTATTGGGTTTTTGAACAAGGTATAATTACCGTTATGTACACAGAATAAGAAACATACATATATACACATATTTAGAGGAGAAGGGCACACCCCAACATAAAAAGAAATATAATAAAATATGAAATAGAATAGCTGGAGGGGTATTGTGCACCAGCTCGACAGCAGCAGCTCTGTACATCTGGCAAAATTACCCACACCACGTAAGTAGGCGACTGTCTGCGGGGGTGGGGGAGGGGGTGTCGGGGACTGGGGGGGGCACACACACATTTGAGTGCCGGGGAGAAAATCACAGTGTGCGATATTTGGCTGTGCTGTGTGTTGTTGTGTTGTTCTCATCCGCCCCTCCCGGACGGGTCTCGCTGCCATCCCACGCTCGCCCCCACTTCTGCCGCTCCTCCCGTCCTCCATCTCCATTTTCCTTGTTCCCCGCTCCTGGAGGTGTCATGCACATTTTGGCATCCCGTGCCCTCGTTCCGGCTCCTGCTTCCCGGCCCCCGCCCCACCCCGCCGGCCCTCCTCTCCCGTCCCCCCCTCCATGGTTCGCCTCCCTCTCCCCAGGTTTAGCTGTCTTCCCCCCTCCCCCCCCCCCCCCCATGGTTCGTCCCTCCCTCCTCAAGTTTAGCCGTCCCCGTCCCCCCCAGTCCATCTCTCCCCTCCATGCCCCGGTTACCTTCCCCTGATTCCCAACCCTTTTCCCCTGATTCTTGGCCACCTGGCTATTCTTCCTCTTGTTCGTTGGCCACAAACAGGTCCCGGAACAGTTGCATGAATGGCTCCCACGTTCTGTGGAAACCGTCGTCTGACCCTTGGATGGGGAATTTGATTTTCTCCATTTGGAGAGATTCCGAGAGGTCGGACAGCCAGTCTGCAGCTCTGGGTGGTGCTGCTGACCGCCAGCCAAACTGGATTCTACGGCGGGCGATCAGGGAGGCAAAGGCAAGGCCGTCCTCCCTCCTCCCCAGGAATAGATCTGGCTGGTCCGAGACCCTCACCCCCACCACTTTGGACATGGCCTCGAAGAAGGCTGTCCAGTACTCCACGAGTCTGGGGCAAGACCAGAACATGTGGGCGTGGTTGGCACCGTTCACATTTAAGCAATTTTTTAACACTGCAACAGCTTTTTCCTTCAAATATTTAAAGAGTGGGAGATTAAAATGACTTTGACAGTTGTGTTTGGCATTTCCAATGATCTTGACAGTTCAATGACTTTATCCACTTTTTACACACATTCATGTCTAATTTTAACATTCCCAATAAGCTTTTGGCCTCCCCCAAATGGCACCACATCACCCCCAAAGGTAGTCTGGGACCATATTCAAAAGGGTACGCAACCTCGTTAAAACAGAATGCTACCTCCCTGAGTAACTCCACTAATTAGATTTTCTCCTACTAGGTCTAAAGTGCACAAGTCACGTTTTGGTCATCCCATTGGCCAAACGCATATCAGCCTGAAGACAGCTGCACTTTATCATGTGTAGTTGCCTCTGTGAACCATGGTATATGAAGTGCAACCCACACCAACTCCTGCCTATGAAAATTGTGGGGACTGTTTTGGGGTCAGGACTTCCAGATCTGGTCCTCCACAGCCATTTTCCAAACACACTACCCGTGGGAAAATTCAGACTTGTGAATCTGACCATAACTATTGCTTTGCGTGTTCACCCCATTATGAAATAGAGTAGCTAAATATAAAGCCTCACCTCATTTAGTCTTAATTCAGTCCGCCTTGCTTCATGGCACCAAGGACCCGGATTCGATCCTGGCCCCGTGCAGAGTTTGCACATTCTCCCCTTGCCTGCATGGGTCGCACCCCACAACCCAAAGATGTGCAGGGTAGGTCAATTGGCCACACTAAAATTGCAACTTAATTGGAAACATTTTTAAAAATTCAGTCCACCTTCAACAGAATTGAGAAGCATTATGATATAAGTAATTAGATATTGAGCAGTATGAGTATCCTTTGGCACATAAGAACACTGAATCCTGTGTAAGCTGATGCTACTGAATCCAAAAAGATAGCAATGACAGACTCAAGTTTGTGAGTGCGTATTTATACAAAATAGATATGTACCTTTAATGTCTATTTTATGTTTCAGACCTGCCTCGTCCCCAATGTTGCCCCATGCTGATACACACTCCAGGATTGAACACTATGCCAGCAGGCAAGTCAATGGGAACTGTGACAGAATTCTGCATTGGAAACATGGGATGCAATCAATTTTACCAAATGTTGAGTTCCCACCAACTCTTCCATTGACATTAATTGGCATCACTGTCATCTGTTTGGCTAATTCATAATTTTTAGTGTAAAATGTTATCTTGTACATCACCAAGAGTAATTAGACTTTAGACCGACAATTGCACAACATCCAAATATTCCAATTCCTATTCTCTTTCTTGAGGCAAAGTGGAAAGAACCTACCGTAAGGTAATAATAAATGATTGGTCCTGGAAAGAGCATTAACAGCCAATACTACCCCACTTTACTTTTCTACAGCTGTTATTGATATTGACAAGCGGTACATCTGGGAACTACCATCATCTTTGCACTAACTAATAGCTTGAGTATTCCAATATTGGACATGGGAGGGTCACAAAGCTCAATGCACTGGGTGACACAGGCTGGGCACACATGATGAAGAACTCTTTAGTTATAATTTTACATCTGTGGAGAAAGGGGAAAATATGCGATCTTCCAGGAAGCTCTTGAAACAAAGTTGCTTTTTATAGGTGTAAAGGCACCATTAGGCCCCCATCAGCTGTATTAATAAAACTGCACTGCGTTACTACCCTTAAATATAGCAAAGATATTTTCTAATGTAAGGGGAATAAATGAACAATTATATTCTCAGACACAGTCCAATTTGGATTTTGCAATGTGATTGCGTAAATGACTTTAGAGCAGAAACCTGAACCGCAACTCCAGTTCAGAAAACTAGTATAATTGCGCATGCAATTTGTGCTCGGATTTAAGAACATAAGAACATAAGAACTAGGAGCAGGAGTAGGCCATCTGGCCCCTCGAGCCTGCTCCACCATTCAATTAGATTATGGCTGATCTTTTGTGGACTCAGCTCCACTTTCCGGCCCGAACACCATAACCCTTAATCCCTTTATTCTTCAAAAAACTATCTATCTTTACCTTAAAAACATGTAATGAAGGAGCCTCAACTGCTTCACTGGGCAAGGAATTCCATAGATTCACAACCCTTTGGGTGAAGAAGTTCCTCCTAAACTCAGTCCTAAATCTACTTCCCCTTATTTTGAGGCTATGTCCCCTAGTTCTGCTGTCACCCGCCAGTGGAAACAACCTGCCCGCACCTATCCTATCTATTCCCTTCATAATTTTAAATGTTTCTACAAGATCCCCCCTCATCCTTCTAAATTCCAACGAGTACAGTCCCAGTCTACTCAACCTCTCCTCATAATCCAACCCCTTCAGCTCTGGGATTAACCTAGTGAATCTCCTCTGCACACCCTCCAGCGCCAGTACGTCCTTTCTCAAGTAAGGAGACCAAAACTGAACACAATACTCCAGGTGTGGCCGCACTAACACCTTATACAATTGCAACATAACCTCCCTAGTCTTAAACTCCATCCCTCTAGCAATGAAGGACAAAATTCCATTTGCCTTCTTAATCACCTGTTGCACTTGTAAACCAACCTTCTGTGACTCATGCACTAGCACACCCAAGTCTCTCTGAACAGCGGCATGCTTTAATATTTTATTGTTTAAATAATAATCCCGTTTGCTGTTATTCCTACCAAAATGGATAACCTCACATTTGTCAACATTGTATTCCATCTGCCAGACCCGAGCCCATTCACTTAACCTATCCAAATCCCTCTGCAGACTTCCAGTATCCTCTGCACTTTTCGCTTTACCACTCATCTTAGTGTCATCTGCAAACTTGGACACATTGCCCTTGGTCCCCAACTCCAAATCATCTATGTAAATTGTGAACAATTGTGGGCCCAACACGGATCCCTGAGGGACACCACTAGCTACTGATTGCCAACCAGAGAAACACCCATTTATCCCAACTCTTTGCTTTCTATTAATTAACCAATCCTCTATCCATGCTACTACTTTACCCTTAATGCCATGCATCTTTATCTTATGCAGCAACCTTTTGTGTGGCACCTTGTCAAAGGCTTTCTGGAAATCCAGATATACCACATCCATCGGCTCCCCGTTATCTACTGCACTGGTAATGTCCTCAAAAAATTCCACTAAATTAGTTAGGCATGACCTGCCTTTTACGAACCCATGCTGCGTCTGCCCAATGGGACAATTTCTATCCAGATGCCTCGCAATTTCTTCCTTGATGATAGATTCCAGCATCTTCCCTATTACCGAAGTTAAGCTCACTGGCCTATAATTTCCTGCTTTCTGCCTACCTCCTTTTTTAAACAGTGGCGTCACGTTTGCTAATTTCCAATCCACCGGGACCACCCCAGAGTCTAGTGAATTTCGGTAAATTATCACTAGTGCATCTGCAATTTCCCTAGCCATCTCTTTTAGCACTCTGGGATGCATTCCATCAGGGCCAGGAGACTTGTCTACCTTTAGCCCCATTAGCTTGCCCATCACTCCCTCCTTAGTGATAACAATCCTCTCAAGGTCCTCACCTGTCATAGCCTCATTTCTATCAGTCGCTGGCATGTTATTTGTGTCTTCCACTGTGAAGACCGACCCAAAAAACCTGTTCAGTTCCTCAGCCATTTCCTCATTTCCCATTATTAAAACTCCCTTCTCATCCTCTAAAGGACCAATATTTACCTTAGCCACTCTTTTTTGTCTTATATATTTGTAAAAACTTTTACTGTCTGTTTTTATATTCTGAGCAAGTTTACTCTCATACTCTATCTTACTCTTCTTTATAGCTTTTTTAGTAGCTTTCTGTTGCCCCCTAAAGATTTCCCAGTCCTCTAATCTCCCAGCAATCTTTGCCACTTTATATGCTTTTTCCTTCAATTTGATACTCTCCCTTATTTCCTTAGATATCCACGGTCGATTTTCCCTCTTTCTTCCGTCCTTCCTTTTTGTTGGTGCAATTTCCAATTGCACTCAAAGCAGAAACTCTATCCAGGCTTTTTAATGTGAGTGTGGTAATGTTTATGAGACACACCAACAGAGGGAGAAAGCCACGCATTCTAACGTCTCCAATGGAAAAAGGTTCCTCCAGCAGCGTAGTGCACCAGAGCATTGAAGTATGGTATCAAAAAGGAAGGGTATACTAATCTATATGATCCTTCATGCTGTTGGTCTGTATTTGGTTTAAAGTTTCTCATTATAGCTAGCCTGAAAGCAGCTATTTTGCATAGCAGCCTTTTCCTGGCTGACCATGTAAATTTAAGTGATAAGATTAATGAGCACTGATCTGTATTCACATTGCCATAGGGAAGAAACTCATATCTTCACATCAAGGAATGAAATGTCACTTTTACCTAGTTTTAAAACATAAGGCATTGCAACAAACGGTAAACTGAGCTAGAACATTAAGAGTACGGGCATTTCCCATTTTATAACTTCATCACTGAGTACAATATATCTTTTTTTTAAATTTAGAGTACCCAATTAATTTTTTCCAATTAAGGGGCAATTTAGTGTGGCCAATCCACCTAGCCTGCACATCTTTGGGTTGTGGGGGCGAAACCCACGCAAACACGGGGAGAATGTGCAAACTCCACACGGAAAGTGACCCAGAGCCGGGATCGAACCTGGGACCTCGGCGCCGTGAGGCTGCAGGGCTAACCCACTGCGCCACCGGGCTGCCCGAGTACAATATATCTTTACGCAGGAGCTTAAATAGAACTGAGTGGGTATTTTTCAGTCAAGAGCATATTGGGACAAAAATGTGATTGCTACGATCTGAGCTAGGTAAAGGAAATTACTATTTCCTCACACTAAGCTGACAATGGTTGGGATTTACCTGTTCCCCAGTGGTGTGTTTTCTGGAGGGAGAGATGGTTCATCATTGGCCACTAACAGGAACTTCCGGTACTTCTGACGTCAATGGTGTTTTTTATGCTTGCCCGCCTCACCGTCGGGGAACCCACCGTGAGTGGTCACTGCTGGAAGGACTGGAAAATCCCGCCCAATATGGGTTATTTTATATATAGACATTTATTGAGTAAAATGATGCATTATTTCTCCTTTCTCAGGCTTGCTGAAATGGAAAGTAAAAACTGTTCTTTCTTCAGTGGCAGTCTCTCACCTGATGAAAGTGTGTAAGTATTTGAGCACGTCCATTTTTTGTTGCAAACCAAGCATATACAACAAGGGACAAGGACACTCAGTGGGTATATAACTCTGCCATGATATGTTAACTCAATGTTATTACAAATACACAGCTCTTTCTTGAGGATTTTCTCTGGATGATTCATGCTCTATAACTGCAAAGCTGAAAAAATAAACCACTGAGGAGGCTTCTGGCCAATCCAAATCCAACAATTTGCTCTGAATATTCTGCTCACATTTGACAGTTGTAACGAATGTCACTACAACAGCTGACATTTCTAAATCAAAATCCACAACGTTCTCAATAAAACAGCCAATGATATTCTTTAAAAAGTTGATTTTGCAATGTTAACGAATCTGCATCTTCACCAAAACTAATCAGTCCTTCCTTGGACAACGCCCTACATGTGCACCAAGTTTTGTTGAAATCAGTCTATTCGTTTTGAGATATATTGTTTACAGACAAGCAGACTAACAAACAAGAGTGAAAATATTACCTTCACCCACCTTCAGCAGCAGTGGTAAAGACATGTGAGTTAACCTAGCAAAACAAAATGGCAATATTGGAAACACATACCTTAGCAGATGAAGATATTTCACCTTACCATCATTTAAAAAATGAAAAGCAGCATTATTCAGAAACAGTTTTTTAAAAAGACTTGCATTTAGATAGCACCTTCAGGCCATTCCAAAGCACTTTACTAGCAGTGGTAGAAGGATAAGTATTGGTCATGTGGCATATTATTCCTAGTTTAAGAGTGAAATATACAAGGCCCAAAGAATGTTGACACTAATTTGCAGAGATAAAGATCACCAAAGATAGATAAGTGTGAAGACTATCATTGTGATTAAAGATGTAGGTTGTGTTTCAAAAGGAGCAGGATATAGGGATAGAACAAAGAACAATACAGCACAGGAACAGGCCCTTCGGCCCTCCAAGCCTGCGCCGCTCACGTGTCCTATCTAGACCAACCGCCTGTATCCTTCTATACCCCGTCTGTTCATGTGCCTATCCAGATAAGTCTTAAAGGTTGCTAATGTATCTGCCGCAACCACCTCACTTGGCAGTGCATTCCAGGCCACCACCACCCTCTGTGTAAAAAAACTTCCCCCATACATCTTCACTGAATCAATCCCCCCTCACCTTGAACTTGTGCCCCCTTGTCATTTTCAATTCTGCCCTGGGAAAAAGCCTCCACCTGTTCACCTTATCTATACTCCTAATAATTTTATAAACTTCTATCAGCTCACCCCTCAGCCTCTGTCTCTCGAGGGAGAATAATCCCAGTTTATTCAATCTCTCCTTATAACAAATGTTCTCCATACCAGGCAGGCTCCTGGTAAACCTTTTCTGTACTATCTCCAAAGCCTCCACATCCTTCTGGTAGTGTGGTGACCAGAATTGGACACAGTATACCAAATGTGGCCTAACCAATGTAGCTGGAGGTTAAACCTGGGGGCTGAGCTACTCCAGCAGAGGAATCCAGTTTGGTTTGAAATAAATCACACAAAACCAGAAAGAACCCTAATTTCATCGGAGTTAACTGGCCTCACTTGGGGCAATGATGGGGTAGAATTTAGCCTCAGCCATATTGGATGAAGAGAACAAATTGGTCACCATTCTGCACTTCAGTGAGTCCTGCTCATAATGTACACATGTGCCTGTCAAATGGGGGCAGAATACTTCTTCACTGACACTTGCACTCACATGTGAAGAAAGACCACTTGAATGTTCCCTAATATTCAGGGGAGAGAGGTGCAGTAAGCAAACGTTGAAGGAAAAGTTCCTTGAGAATAATTAATTAAGTTTACTTAAAGTTCTGTATTACATTTTACTTTTTGATTAAATTCTAGATGCAATATGAATGTAAATTAAGTTACAGCAATAGTAGTGGAAAACAGGTTGACAGATTACTGATTTATGAAGATATAATCATGAAAGCTATCTGGATGAATCAAATCTCAACTGGTCTGCAAGGCTTTAGGCCGCTACAAAAGTAATTGTCTCCTAGAATAGTTACAGCCCAAAATTATCCAGACCAATTAGTTTGCTGAAAGGAAATTACCAATTATATGCAATCTACAGCCTTCGAAATCTGTGAAATTTATTTGAGTTCTCAAGCCTGCACAACATTATGTTCTGAGTAGGGCAATAACGACACATGTTTAAGTCTGTTTCTGTTTTTACAATCAGAACACATCAGATATAACAGCTACTCCTCAATATTCAATATTGGTCCCAAATATATACAGAGAATATCTGCAGCACCATTACTTTGTGACCCTTTCACATAGCGTAATTTTTCCTGTTACTCTTGTAATAATGCACAGTTCGAATAGAGGGTGGTCCAACGGTAGCTAAATTAAAGTTTCTGGAAATGGATCAGATTACGCGAAATCTGCCTTGGCCTGTGGCATTCCAGTACAATTTTCCAAGTGTTTTTATGCTGCCTTCAAACATTGAGGACACGTCAATCCATGTTAGTTGTTTTCAGCTGCATACTGTTATACAGCTACGGGACAAAATTGCACACAGACTAATGAGTTTAGATGCCGCCAAACTAAACCTGAACAAATTTATCAGAGAATCATTTTCAGATTACCTTGAATAAAAATAAACATAACCAGATTTAGGTCTCTATGGAGTTAAAGACAGCAATGTTGTGTGATCGATGAATTTACAGCATACTCTTTATGTACATGCAGAGATGATGAGCAGTTGATCGTTCAATATTTCAGCCCAGAGACAGATCAAGACTCTCTTCAAAATCCATCTCACAATCCAAACCAGCTCTTGAGTGTGCTGGACACTGAAGAAAAGACTGAATTGGAGGCCATTATTGGACACCTTGAGCATGAGAATAGGTACGACCAATCCCTGTCATATTTTTCATCACGATGGGTGGACTAAAGGTATGTAGATATCCCAGAAGGAACAACACAAAGCATAATCCAGTGTTAGTCACCTTGCTGCCAAACTAAAGTACCAGCTATGCTGTTAAAGTAAATCCCTCAGAGGAACAGGGAAGGTAATGGATCGGACCGAGTTGTTTCTTCTTTGGAAACTGTGTCTCAGTCTGGCCCAAAGTGATTAAGTTAAAATCTTCCCTTTCTTGTGAGTTACAAAGGTCCTAACTGAAATGAGCTTTGAGCAGACTTAACCCACTTCTGAGTTGGTATGGGTCCAAGCCACAAAATAACACAACATAATCAAACACATTGCTCAAAATTACCAGTCTCATTCACAGAACATAGGATTGTGAGGAAAATTAGAGTTCTTAATATTTATTTCAATATAATTGTTATATACTAGGAAACAAAGATGTATCTGTGAGTATTTTGACCAAGACAGTGTGTGCTGAAGCCAGACTTCTGTTTTGTCACCGCCCTCCGAGAGGAAAGGCCTTGTGAGTTTTCCCACAGAGCAACAGGGCAGTGTATGGTAATGTTCCTGGAAGTTTATGGAATAAAAAATCTATAAGGACTGTTGCCATCAAAAGGAGGTTTCAGCTCTGAGTTTATTTAATCTAAAATTGTTTAGGAAATGTTTGTGGAAGTATTGTTAACTGTATTCTTGCATTTGAAGTGATATTTTCTTTTTTCAATAAACATTTAACTTTAATATATAAAATTATCAAAGGTTTTCTGAGAGTTACTTATCTTGACTTCAAATACCTCCTCACAATATACAGATTTCGGACTGTTGTGGCAGCTTGTTTCAAGTTTCCCTTTGGGATTTAGGCAGCCTGGTACCTACCGTCTGCTGTGTCATAACAAGCTGAAACATCACTTTGGGTACAGTGAAGGCAGAGCTTTAATCCATACTGTAGTTGAACCGGCAGAGCATCATAAAACTGCATATTGCATCATTTTCTGAACTGACTCTTGCTTAATGCTGACATTGTTAGAAAACACATTAAAACTAATTTGTTCCTCGGCTCTGCTCACCTTGGCAACTAAAATATTTCATTAACTGACAGTCCCAGATACGTGAAAGTCTGCCAGTGCATTATCAGTGTTTGAGAAGATGCTGCCTTGGTGAAAGAAACAATGCTTGTGTTTAGACAACTGCCGCAGCATGCTGGGTTAGTGCGTTATGAATATACAAACTCCCATGCTTTGTTCTATTCCCCATCTAGCATAGGTCAATGGAACAGTCTGATTCACAGAAACAGATCAAATGCAAAGTTTGACGTTTGACATTTTAAAACAATATTTTCTCCCAAGGATCTTGCAGGAAGAGTACAGACGATTGAAATGGCAACATGAAGAGGCAGCGATATCTTCTTCTGTGAAAGAGGGATCCCCTAGTTCCCCTCTCAGCCCCCGAGACACTGAACTTCTTGCTGAGGCACGGCTGCTCCGACAGCACAAGACCCGGCTGGAGACCAGGATGCAGATACTGGAAGATCACAACAAACAACTAGAATCACAACTCAAGAGGCTCCGGGAGCTATTGCTACAGGTGAGAAAATACCAAGGCGGACCGGTTAGGAAACATCATGATGTAAGATAATCAGCACTGTCCTGTCTATGACAACTGGACAGTATGATGGGAACTTCTCAGTATTTAACATATAGGATTGGATTTTATGTTGGGGGATGAGAGTGTACTGCTTGCCCCTCTGACTGACTTTAAGACTCTCCTGCAGCAATATTACGCTAACCATTTGAAATATTAGTATTAATTTAATAATTGCTACCTAGGGACATCAATAGGCTTAAAGGCAAGTGGGATGGTGAGCACCTTTCCCAGCCCCTGTATTACGGCAGGGCCAGTCAGGGGTAGGCAGGAAAGAGGTAACCTACCCACGTCCTCTTCTGGTGAAAGCACGCCCAGCAGGAGGCCATGAAATCCAGGCAATTAAAGGTCTTGTTAACATTACGGTTCTTGTAGAGCAGCTCAGTCAGGTGCAGTACTGAACAAGTGTGTTCAATTAACAGGTGTTCAGTTTCTCAACATCTGAACGTTTAGCGATTTCTAACTTTCCGCTGTTTGAAGAAGGCAATCCCTCTGCAAAGTTTCTCAATGCACATTGATAGGACTGACACGGATGCTTGGAAAGATGTCTCCCCAAAGTCAGCTGTGAACAATGGGCGGGATCTTCTGGCTGTTCCCGCCCGCGGGATCTTCCAGTCCTGCCAACGGCGCACTCCCATCGTGGGTTTCCCGGCGGTGTGGGGTGGATTCGTGGGTTTCCCGGTGGTGTGGGGTGGATTCAGTGGGAAATCCCATTGACAGAAGTGGGACCAGATGCTCGCGCCACCGGCCAAATGGCAGGCCGCCGAGAAACACGACGGAGAATCTCGCCCAATGTATTTGTCTGTGTGTGTATTGTCTGACCTGTGGAGTCAGAAATTCAATTTAAAACAATCCAGCAGCAAAGCCTTTGTACTTAAAAAAAACAACAACAAAATGTTGGTTTATTTCACTATGGTGCCCAGGAATTTACCAAAGAAAAGATAAGTTACGAACACATACAAACATTATGCTTAGTTAGGAATGAGGATAAAACGATACCTGTAAATGTAAATTAGGGGCGCGACTCAATTGGATGAAAACAGAGTCCTGTTTCGGGCACGTTGAGCAGCGTTTCTCAGGGCCTGCTGCGCCTAGAAAGGCCCCGCTACTCAACTGCACTTTGCCAGATTTTTTGGGCATCAGTGAGGAATGCCGCGCCAAGGCCACATTTACATCATTTCCTGCACTGGCGAGCTAAGCGATCAGGGCACCATTTTTAAAGGCAGCCCTGATCGTTCAACCCCCTCAGGAATCCCACTGCAGACTTTGGAACCCCTCACTGCACCCAACTTACCTCTTCTGGGTCCTCAAACCCCCCCCCCCTCACCCCACCTCTTATGGGCAAGGCCCCCCGGGCCCTGCCCCTGCCATGGGAAACCTGGCACTCAGGCACCTTGACACTGCCAGACTGGCACCCTGGCAGTGCCCCTGCTAGCTTGGAAGTGCCACCTGGGCACCCTGGCCATGCTAGGCTGGTGATACCAAAGTGCCCTGGTCCCATAGGGCATGACAGGGTGCCACCCTGCCCAGAGCTCAACCATGCAGCATCTCTAATGGCCTGGGAAACCCCCCTAGGCGCCATTACACCTGGTCCACGTTTCTGGAAATCAGTGCTAAATGGCACCCTGGGGGGATCTCAGGCGTGCAAGTTAGGCCCCAGGCGAGGGGAGAAACTGGAACGGACATATTTAAATGAACAATAGCAATATGCATATCTGGATATCATCCAGCAAGGGCAAGATTTAGATTGTGACGCCCACCAAGGTGGACAGGTCAAGGCCGGTATATCCAAGATCAGTCCATATTCAATGCAGGCCTGATATTTTTTGAAGTTGAGGCGTTGTGTTGCCTTAAGTGGAAACCTTGAGGTTGTAGAGTTGTTTCTATAGTTGTGATGGCTTCCATTGTCGAATTGTCAGATGTTGCTTTCACAGGTAGCTTGGAAATGGAACCAGGTAGTGGGGAGAGAAGAGTTTCTTTAGTTCTCTTTCAAGGTCACGTGACCTGATTTAGCCTGGTTGGTCACCGCTGTTTGATGGCTGTTCTTGTTGGTCTGTCTGTCCCTGTGTTGGAGCTGTCTGCTTCTCAGAATATATTTTCTTTTTCTCTCCACTTTCTTACCTTTGCAATGGTTTTTGCAGGAGCTAAGCTGGCCTCTGTTATCATGTGACCTATACAGAAAATCCCAAGTCATCTCCCAAATATAAGGCATTGACATTTCAAAAGGCACGTCTCCCATCTGTGGTTCTTAACTTTTGCCCTGGCCTTCATTCTTACAATGAAGCATTAACAAAACATTGTCATCTCCTGGACAAGACAAGAGTGAGCCATAAATAAATGAAGGATTGTATTTTGACCTCTCAGAAGACGAGACCCAATCTGAAGCCCACATTCTGTCTCGTAACTTGGAGCCATTTCGAAACATCTTTCAACTAAGTCCAAGGTTTTCTTTAAGTAAAAATTGTAACACTTAAAGCAGTTTTTCTAAAAATATATAGAACGCAATCTAGCGGCCGCATTGTGCCCGAAACGTGGTGCTGCGAGGCCGGTAGCTGCTGGGAGATCCCTTTTCTGGGATCTACCCAGTTTGTCATGCCTCGTAAGATCTAACGCAATCTCGCAAAACATTGCAGTCTGAATCCTGCCCATTGTGGGCGGAATCACTATTTTGCAAATCTTTTTTTTTTATAAATGTTTTTTATTGAGTTTTCATGTTTTATATATGACAAGTTACAAATTATTAGAGAGAAAAAAAGAAAACACAAAAATTTAACATGTATATTTACAGGTAAGCATCTTTATAACAACAATTGTGGCCGCCCCCTTTAGCCGGCATACATATTTTACATTCCCCAATATGGCCGAGGCACATGTTTATAGGCATTTATTTATAGTTTGGTTTTGGGCCTTAGCTAGCCGTCAAACCCCCATAACAAACCCGTAACACCCCCCCCCCCCCCCCCCCCCCTCCGGCTACCTTCCCCCGATTCCCGTCCATTTTCCCCTGATTCTTGGCCACCCGACTATTCTTCCTCTTGTTCGTTGGCCACAAACAGGTCCCGGAACAGTTGCATGAATGGCTCCCACGTTCTATGGAAGCCGTCGTCTGACCCTCGGATGGCGAATTTGATTTTCTCCATTTGGAGAGATTCCGAGAGGTCGGACAGCCAGTCTGCAGCTTTGGGCGGTGCTGCTGACCCCCAGCCAAACAGGATTCTACGGCGGGCGATCAGGGAGGCAAAGGCAAGGCCGTCCGCCCTCCTCCCCAGGAATAGATCTGGCTGGTCTGAAACCCTGAAGACCGCCACTATCGGGCATGGCTCCACCCTCACCCCCACCACTTTGGATATAGCCTCGAAGAAGGCTGTCCAGTAATCCACAAGTCTGGGGCAAGACCAGAACATGTGGGCGTGGTTGGCCGGGCCTCTTTGGCACCGTTCACATCTGTCCTCCACCTCCGGGAAGAACCTACTCATACGGTTTCTCGTTAAGTGGGCTCTATGTACCACTTTTAGTTGCGTCAGGCTGAGCCTTGCGCACGTGGAGGTGGAGTTGACCCTATGCAGTGCTTCACTCCAGAGTCCCCACCCTATCTCCATCCCCAGGTTGTCCTCCCATTTCCTTCTTGTTGCGTCCAGTACGGTGTCGTCCCTTTCTACCAGTCGGTCATACATGTCGCTACAGTTCCCTTTCTCTAGGATACTTGCGTCCAGTAAGTCTTCCAGTAGTGTCTGTCGTGGCGGTTGTGGGTACGTCCTTGTCTCCTTTCGTAGGAAGTTTTTGAGCTGCAGGTACCGTAGCTCGTTCCCCCCAGCTAGCTGAAATTTCTCTGTCAGTTCGTCCAGTGTTGCGATCCTGTCGTCCGTGTATAGGTCCCTGACTGTCAGTGTCCCCCCGTCCTGCCTCCACCTTTTGAAGGTGGCGTCAGTCAGTGCTGGTGTGAACCTATGGTTGTTGCAGATGGGAGCCTTGTCCGACATTTTGGTCAGGCCAAATTGCTGCCGCAGTTGGTTCCAGGATTGGAGGGTGGCTGTCACCACTGGGCTGCTGGAGTGTTTTTTGGGTGGGGATGGGAGTGCTGCCGTGGCGAGGGCCCGGAGGGTGGTCCCCATGCAGGAGGCCTCCTCCGCACGCACCCACTCAGCTTCTGGCTCCTGGATCCATCCCCTTACTCGCTCGGCTGTTGCCGCCCAGTGGTAGAATTGTAGATTCGGGAGGGCTAGCCCCCCCCTGGATTTTGTTTTTTGTAGGACCTTCTTTGGGATCCTAGCATTTTTACCCCCCCCCCATACGAACGCCATGATAAGTTTGTCCAGTGCTTTGAAAAAGGACTGGACATGGACATGTCTGAAATGGGCAATGGTATTGTCTATCCCCTGATGTCCGTGTCCGTCATGAAACTGGTAAATTATCTGGTTTCTGTCCTGGATGGGGACTACATAAATTCCATTTTTCAAAACTATACCGTCCTGTACCGTGCTTTATGTTTTCTGAGGGTCTCTCTAATTGTCTGGTCTGTACTAATTGTTTGCGGATTAAACCAATAGTCTCCTACTGAGCAAATCTTATGTTCGTAGTCCCCTACTGTTGAGCGTGGTGGGGGCTCTCGCTGTTTTGGCCATTTTCCATACACACCTATTCACGGGGTCAAAGGAAAGGTTGTGGGAGCTGATAAAGTTGATTCCTAGAATGTGCTCGGCTGTTTGGGGCAAGTCGACTAAAACAACTGGGTGCATGGTGTATATGGTTCCTATCTGACTATCCACGGGGGCTGTGATGTACCCCTGCTGTACATGTCCTGTAAATCCACTAAGGGTGATAGTATCTGTGGTGGGCCATTTGTCACGCTGAAACATTGTGGAGGAGTTTAAAGTGGTGCGGGACCTTCCTGTGTCCCAAAGGAACTCTACTGGATGCCCCCGGACTGTGCCTGTAACTACTGGTCTGCCTGATTTGTCCCAGAGTGTGTCGCAGACCCAGCTTGGGGAGTCCGAACCGTCAATCTGTGGTGTTGGTTGCTGCATTATCTGTTCGGGCACTAATGCTATGTATGGGCCTGACATTGTTCCTAGGTGGGGCGTTCGATTGCTGGTGCCGTTGCTGGTTTGGGGCGTTTTGTCTGCATTCGCGGGCGTAATGTCCCATGTGTCCACAATTATAGCAACCTCGTGGTGCCTGTGCTCTGGGGTGCTGTCCTTTATGTCTGCCCTCGTTTACCCATGCTGGGTCCTGATTAGTCCTGACTGGGTGCATATTCTGCCTTTTCCTGATCTGCCTTCCTATGTAGGGATTGTTCCCAAGCTCTGGAGAGTCGCTGTAAAACCCAAACTTCATTATGTGTGGCGTCTACGGGGCCGTAATTTACACCTGCTTCTGTGGCGTGGGAGATTAAAGTGTGCGGGCCCATTTAGTTGTGTCGTCGTTATCTCCGTGTGCGCGGTTCAAATCCCCAAATACTGCCTTAAAATGGATCCAAAGGCGACCTGCAAATGCGGTCGGATGCTCTCCCTTATTTTGCCTACAGGGGTTTAAATCTTCTACTTCTCCCTTGCTGTACCCAATTGCATCTAAAAAGGCCGTTTTCATCTCTTGTAGGGTTCCTCCTCCTACATTCTGGGGTTTTGGTAAAGCTGAACTAACGGACGGGTCAAGGCTCATGACTATAAGCTTAACGTCCTCCGGTTCGTCTAGACCGTACATAACCATTTGCTGTCGTACTCTCTCAAAGAAATTATGTGGGTCTGCGGTGGGTTTGAATGGTTAAATTTTGGCGCAGGCATCTCTCAATTGGGTGATGGTTAGTGGGGTGGTGTAAACGAAATCCGGCTCATCCCGATCTGATGACTTGCGCTGTATGGTGACTGGATTCATGGGGGTGTGTGCTGTATGTGCAGTTGGTGGTGCGTGTGCTTTCCTTTTCGTGGCCTGGGGGGGCTCTATTGTGATTTTCGGTATCCTCCACATATCTATGGGCGGTTTTATTTAGTTCTTGCCAATTGGGGCCATTCTTCACATCAAAATCTTGTCCAAAGGTATCTCTGAATCCGTTTTGCACTGACAGCAGTGATTGTAACTTCTCTATTTGTCGTCTACATTTTGCGTGATCTACTGTGCTCTGTCTTTGTTCTGTAGTGGAGCTATGGAGCGCTCGTAAAGCTGCCTTTAAATCTGTGCATTGTCTTGTTAACTGTACTACCTGCTACTCTGTCTCTTCTCGTACCAAAATTGCACGCTGTGTATCTTGGTAGGCTTTATCATACTGGGTCTGAAAGCTGTTAAGATGAACTAAACAAGATTCTCTGGGAAGCCAGGGAAGAGATTGCTGAGCCTTTGGCTTTGATTTTTAGGTCATCATTGGCTACAGGAATAGTGCCAGAGGACTGGAGGATAGCAAATGTGGTCCCTTTGTTCAAGAAGGGGAGTAGAGATAACCCCGGTAACTATAGGCCGGTGAGCCTAACATCTGTGGTGGGTAAAGTCTTGGAGAGGATTATAAAAGATACGATTTATAATCATCTAGATAGGAATAATATGATTAGGGATAGTCAGCATGGTTTTGTGAAGGGTAGGTCATGCCTCAGAAACCTTATCGAGTTCTTTGAGAAGGTGACTGAACAGGTGGATGAGGGTAAAGCAGTTGATGTGGTGTATATGGATTTCAGTAAAGCGTTTGATAAGCTTCCCCACGGTCGGCTATTGCAGAAAATACGGAGGCTGGGGATTGAGGGTGATTTAGAGATGTGGATCAGAAATTGGCTAGTTGAAAGAAGACAGAGAGTGGTGGTTGATGGGAAATGTTCAGAATGGAGTTCAGTTACGAGTGGCGTACCACAAGGATCTGTTCTAGGGCTGTTGCTGTTTGTCATTTTTATAAATGACCTAGAGGAGGGCGCAGAAGGATGGGTAAGTAAATTTGCAGACGACACTAAAGTCGGTGGAGTTGTAGACAGTGTGGAAGGATGTTGCAGGTTACAGAGGGACATAGAAAAGCTGCAGAGCTGGGCTGAGAGGTGGCAAATGGAGTTTAATGTGGAGAAGTGTGAGGTGATTCACTTTGGAAAGGATAACAGGAATAAGGAATATTTGGCTAATGGTAAAATTCTTGGTAGTGTGGATGAGCAGAGGGATCTCGGTGTCCATGTACATAGATCCCTGAAAGTTGCCACCCAGGTTGATAGGGTTGTGAAGAAGGCCTATGGTGTGATGGCCTTTATTGGTAGAGGGATTGAGTTCCGGAGCCATGAGGTCATGTTGCAGTTGTACAAATCTCTAGTACGGCCGCATTTGGAGTATTATTGCGTACACTTCTGGTCGCCTCATTATAGGAAGGACGTGGAAGCTTTGGAACGGGTGCAGAGATTTACCAGGATGTTGCCTGGTATGGAGGGAAAATCTTATGAGGAAAGGCTGATGGACTTGAGGTTGTTTTCGTTAGAGAGAAGAAGGTTAAGAGGTGACCTAATAGAGGCATACAAAATGATCAGAGGGTTAGATAGGGTGGACAGCGAGAGCCTTCTCCCGCGGATGGAGGTGGCTAGCACGAGGGGACATAGCCTTAAATTGAGGGGTAATAGATATAGGACAGAGGTCAGAGGTGGGTTTTTTACGCAAAGAGTGGTGAGGCCGTGGAATGCCCTACCTGCAACAGTAGTGAACTTGCCAACATTGAGGGCATTTAAAAGTTTATTGGATAAGCATATGGATGATAAGGGCATAGTGTAGGTTAGATGGCCTTTAGTTTTTTCCATGTCGGTGCAACATTGAGGGCCGAAGGGCCTGTACTGCACTGTATCGTTCTATGTTCTATGCTCTAAGATTGGTGTGCCCGTTTGACATCAGCCATCTCTTTATCTTTAGCTGCCAACTATTCCCAGAGTTTCTCATTAATCTTTTCACATTCACTATAGTTTCCCTCATTCTTCTCCTCTTTCTCAACTAACTGTC
Organism: Scyliorhinus canicula; assembly: GCF_902713615.1. Taxonomy (NCBI): domain Eukaryota; kingdom Metazoa; phylum Chordata; class Chondrichthyes; order Carcharhiniformes; family Scyliorhinidae; genus Scyliorhinus; species Scyliorhinus canicula. The sequence goes on along the minus strand of NC_052162.1, from coordinate 64,796,449 downwards.
TACGGAGCGTCCTCACGACCTCCTCTGTGCCTCGCAACTGTGCCAAACAGGACACCATTGCCATCGGCTTACGAACTTTCGCTGCATTCTTCTTATGTACTTTGGTTAGGTTGTCCCACCAGGTTTGTCCTATGCTTCCTGGACCTGACTCATCATTTGAACAAAACGGACCAAAGGGGCCATCCTTTCCCCTTCAAATACTTCCTCAATTCTTCTTCCCATATGGGCACTGCTCTGCTCTGTTGGTCGCTGCGACCTCGGCTTCCAGCGGGTTCATTAGGCGTTCCATCGCTTTTGTGGCCATTGCTATTATTATATCTGTTTTCCTCCCATTATGTTCTCTGTTTTCCTACCTCTAAGTTCTCTTTTGCTCTGCTTCTAACTTCTCTTTTCCTACCGTCAATTTTAGACAGGGGGAATAAGACGGTGATTCGAACAGCGGGTATGGCCTGGGCTATTTTCTGGTTCACAGTACTCCCGATAGTTTTACGCAAAATCTAACGAGTTTATCCCTGTTAGTACACATGCAGGTTAATACACACTTCCGAATCTTGGTGATTTGATTGATACGGGCCTTACACACGTGGTTTCATTCACTTTTCCTCAATTGGATTTCTAATGCAAAGTTTTGTGGGTTCTCTTGGAGTGACAAAATCACTTCTAGGTCGAGTCCCGTCAGATGCCGCCAATAATGTTGCCAATTGGCACCAGAGTCGTCAATAATGTTGCTCTTTTTAATGAGTGGAATACTATCCCATGAGCGTCACCAATAATGTTGCCAATTAATAATGATGCTCTTTAGAGTCGCCAGGTATCAAATGATACCACCACAAGGCTTTACCGGATATCGATCAAAGACCAAACAACCAGTTAGTCAGTTCACTTTCAAAGATGGTTTATTTATACACAAGGATTACTTCGACATGCAACATAAAACACTGCAAGTTAAACTACACCTAACAATTACAATAACCTATACTTAACTTCAGGGAAACCGACTCTTTGCTGATGAACAAGGCCTTTGTTCGGATCTTGCGTGGCTGGGTAGAAGAAGTGGCTTCGTTTCTGCTGGGCTCATCCGTCTGGTAGCGATCGTTGGTCTTGAACATGACTTCTGGTCATAGGTGTAGTCCAGGGCCAAGAGAGACCGAACACATGGCTGTGTCTCTATCCCTCTGGGGTTTCGCACTCTTTGGTGCGGTCCTTAGCTTTGGACCCAATAATTTGACAGGCTTCGATCACTGCCTTCGATTTTGACCAATAAAGGGGCGGGTGCCTTGATGGCTGGGCGTGTCCTGAGCGGTCATTGACCTTGGCTCTTTGGGCTTTCTCAGCAAAGGGAGTGGCGCCGGTTAGTCTGCATCTGTATCGGTTACCTGAGTACAGTCCTTTTGTTCTGGGGAAATGGGCCATTAGAATGCAAACGAACGAGGGTTTCGATCGCGTCTAGCTATCTGGGTTGCAAATACACACACAAGCTCTGAGTGTGTCTGAGTCCTGGCTTAGCCATAATTCCCATGGTCCTTTGCAGGTGGCCATCTGAGATGGCTACACCTGGCACAAGATTAAATTTGTTGTCTAACTGAGGATTACAGGAGTCTTCCACCCATATCTAGCTTCCCTCCAATCACACACATAAATTACTTTTTTAAAGTTTATTCTCAGCCTTCTCCTGAACACTCAATATGTCGTCTTGCACTCATTTCTTCATCCTGCATATACATTGCGTTGAAGTCATGACTTTTTGCAATATTTCTTACACTACCTCATTTTTCCTCATTCTTTGCACTGCTGCCTCACAGCACCAGGGGCTCGGGTTCAAATCAGGCCTTGTGCGACTGTCTGTGTGGAGTTTGCAGTTTCTTCCCCTGTCTGCACGGGTTTCCTCTGGGTGCTCCGGTTTCCTTCCACAATCCAAAAATGTGCAGATTAGATGAATTGAACATGCTAAATTTCCCCTTAGTGTCCAGAGATGTGCAGGTGAGGTGGGGCTATGGGGACAGGGTGGGGGAGTGGGCCCCGGTAGAGTGCTCTTTCGGAGGATTGGTGTAGACTAGATGGGCTGAACGGTCCCCTTCTGCACTGTAGGGATGCTTCTACGATTGTTCAGGACCTCAAACTGCAGAACCTCAAATCTCCCCGTGTCGCACCTTTCCCATAGTTTGGAAAAGGTTCCCTGAGCTACAGGCCTTGCTCATGACAAATGTTTTGGGAGCGTGGTCATGACTTCTGTTTATTTTATTCAGCTTTTTCTACCTGTTCATTAAAAAACACAACATGTCGGTCTCTCTATACACTTGGCTCAAAATTAGGGAACTCCTACGGTCCTGCCTAATAGTCCAGCACCAGGCAATGCATTACACATCTGTCAGCATGTGAAATCCCATCTCCAAAGTACCAGGAGTGAATTTTTAATGGCTCAATGCTATTATCAAACACATATAGGCTTGGGCTAATCAAGCTGTTATCTGTTCCAGTGGTGATCTGAACATGAATGAGCAAGCAACAAAAGCAAAATACAGTTGTTTCAGAATTGTGGCAACAACCTTGGCTAATGCACGGGCAATTCCAGCCCCATTTGACCCGGAGTTGAAATGAAATGAAAATGAAAATCGCTTATTGTCACGAGTAGGCTTCAAATGAAGTTACTGTGAAAAGCCCCTAGTTGTAACACAGTTGAAATTAACTCTTAATTTAAAAAAAAATACCTGAAGTATTTGACTGCCCAATAACTACAGTCGCCAGATTTGTAAATTTAAACACAATTAAGTTTTATTAGTAACAGTAACTATAATTAAATGGGCAGCAAATACAACTGGTTAACTATTATCTCATTTTTAATCCCCTCTTTAACTCACCCTCTACAAACGCACAAGATAGACAAACACAGAGCGGAAAGAGGGGTTTAAAAATAGTACTAAAAGTAAAAGGATAAAAGTCTCTGTTTCAGATGGATGTCTTTGTTAATCTGTATTATCATTATCAATCTGTAATGGCTTTCACTGAAGACACATCAGGGTTTCAAGACATCTTTGTAGATTGAGAAACAGTAGGCAGGAAATTTTTTGGAGAAAGAGAACAACACACAGCTTCTCCACTCAGTGTCCAGGAGCTTTCTGCTGGGTCCTCTGGGAAAAAAAACCTCACGTGGCAGGTCCCAATTGCTGTCTGTTGCCGAGCAGAATACGGTCCCTGGCCAATCCATTGGCCACCAGCCAACAAATCAAACTGAATCCCTCCAATCTCTTGGGGGCCATAAAGTCTGAGTTCTTTGTTCAAAATCCAAATCCTCATAGCACAGTATACTATTTTTTGCTCACTTCCCCTGCTCGACTTAAAGGCTCCATTAAAGATTCATGGAACAAAACGATAACAACAAAGTAAAAGAAAGAGGAAATAAGAGAATCGATGGGAAAAGCCTTGAGTATTGCTGAAGAAATGTGGCATGCTATCAAAGCTTTTCACTTTTCCTGTATGCGGACAATCTGCTCTTATACATCTCGGACCCGGTGGAGGGGATGGGGGAGGTTATGCAGATCTTGGGGAAATTTGGCAGGTTCTCGGGGTACAAATTGAACACGGGGAAAAGTGAATTGTTCGTGATCCAGGCAAGGGGGCAGGAGAGGAGACTGAAGGAGCTGCCACTCAGGATGGTAGAGGGGAGCTTTTGCTACCTGGGAATACAGGTTGGCTCGGAAATGGGAGGCATTACACAGGCTCAACCTAACCCGGCTGGTGGAGCAAATGGAGGGGGACTTTAAAAGATGGGATATGCTCCGGCTATCGCTGGCGGGGAGGGTGCAGACCGTGAAAATGACAGTGCTCCCCAGATTTTTGTTTGTCTTCCAGTGCCTCCCCATCTTCATCCCTAAGGCCTTTTTCAAGCGGGTAAACAAGATTATTTTGGGCTTTGTATGGGTGAATAAAACCCCACGGGTGAAGAAAATGTTGTTGGAGCGCAAGGTGGGAGGGTGGGCTGGCGCTGCCGAACTTCTGCAACTACTACTGGGCAGCGAATATAGCGATGGTTAGGAAGTGGGTGATAAGGGAGGGGTCGGCATGGGAGCGGATGGAGGCGGCGTCATGCAAAGGCACCAGTTTGGGAGCACTGGTAATGGCACTTCTGCCGTACTCGCTGGCCCGTTGCTCCACTAGCCCGGTGGTGGTGGCGGCATTGAGGATCTGGGGGCAACGGAGGGGGTATAAGAAGGTGGAGGGTGCGTCAGTCTGGACCCCGATTTTCAGTAACCACAGGTTCACACCAGGCAGGATAGATGGCAGGTTCCGAAGTTGGCAGAGAGCAGGAATTAGACGGATGGGAGATCTTTCTCGAGGTATCAAATGATACCACCACAAGGCTTTACCGGATATCGATCAAAGACCAAACAACCAGTTAGTCAGTTCACTTTCAAAGATGGTTTATTTATACACAAGGATTACTTCGACATGCAACATAAAACACTGCAAGTTAAACTACACCTAACAACTACAATATCCTAGACTTAACTTCAGGGAAACCGGCTCTTTGCAGATGAACAAGTCCTTTGTTCGGATCTTGCGTGGCTGGGTAGAAGAAGTGGCTTCGTTTCTGCTGGGCTCATCCGTCTGGTAGCGATCGTTGGTCTTGAACTTGTCTTCTGGTCATAGGTGTAGTCCAGGGCCAAGAGAGACCGAACACATGGCTGTGTCTCTTTTTATCCCTCTGGGGTTTCGCACTCTTTGGTGCGGTCCTTAGCTTTGGACCCAATAATTTGACAGGCTTCGATACTGCCTTCGATTTTGGCCAATAAAGGGGCGGGTGCCTTAATGGCTGGGCGTGTCCTGAGCGGTCATTGCCTTTGGCTGTTTGGGCTTTCTTAGCAAAGGGAGTGACGCCGGTTAGTCTGCATCTGTATCGGTTACCTGAGTACAGTCCTTTTGTTCTGGGGAAATGGGCCATTAGAATGCAAACGAACAAGGGTTTCGATCGCGTCTAGCTATCTGGGTTGCAAATACACACACAAGCTCTGAGTGTGTCTGAGTCCTGGCTTAGCCATAATTCCCATGGTCCTTTGCAGGTGGCCATCTGAGATGGCTACACCTGGCACAAGATTAAATTCGTTGTCTAAGTGAGGATTACAGGAGTCCTCCACCCATATCTAGCTTCCCTCCAGTGACACAAATAAATTACTCTTTTGAAGTTTATTCTCAGCCTTCTCCTGGACTCTCAATATGTTGTCTTGCACTCATTTCTTCATCCTGCATATACATTGCATTGAAGTCATGACTTTTTGCAATATTTCTTACACTACCTCATTTTTCCTCATTCTTTGCACTGCTGCTTCACAGTACCAGGGGCTTGGGTTCAAATCAGGCCTTGTGTGACTGTCTGTGTGGAGTTTGCAGTTTCTTCCACTGTCTGCACGGGTTTCCTCTGGGTGCTCCGGTTTCCTTCCACAATCCAAAAATGTGCAGATTAGATGAATTGAACATTCTAAATTTCCCCTTAGTGTCCAGAGATGTGCAGGTGAGGTGGGGTTACGGGGACAGGGTGGGGGAGTGGGCCCCGGTAGAGTGCTCTTTCGGACGATTGGTGTAGACTAGATGGGCTGAACGGTCCCTTTCTGCAGGGTGGGCTGGCACTGCCGAACTTCTACAACTACTACTGGGCAGCGAATATAGCGATGGTTAGGAAGTGGGTAATGAGGGAGGGGTCGGCATGGGAGCGGATGGAGGTGGCGTCATGCAAAGGCACCAGTTTGGGAGCACTGGCAATGGCACCTCTGCCATACTCGCCGGCCCGTTGCTCCACTAGCCCGGTGGTGGTGGCGGCATTGAGGATCTGGGGGCAATGGAGGAGGTATAAGAAGGTGGAGGGTGCGTCAGTCTGGACCCCGATTTTCAGTAACCACAGGTTCACACCAGGCAGGATAGATGGCAGGTTCCGAAGTTGGCAGAGAGCAGGAATTATACAGATGGGAGATCTTTCCCAGTCTGAAGGCGCTGGAGGGCAAGTTCAAGCTGCCGCCGGGGAATGGTTTCAGATATTTACAAGTCCGGGACTTTCTGAGGAAACAGGTGTTGGATTTCCCGCTGATCCCGCCATGGGGGACACAGGACAGAGTAGTGTCCAGTACCTGGGTGAGGGAGGGGAAAGTGTCGGATATCTATCAGAATATGTTGGAGGCAGGTGGAGGAACTGAAGGGCAAGTGGGAGGAGGAGCTAGGTGGGGAGTTAGGGGCAGGTCTGTGGCGGACGCCCTAAGCAGGGTTAATTCCTCCTCATCATGTGCCAGGCTCAGTCTAATACAGTTTAAGGTGGTACACCGGGCACACATGAAGGCAGCGAAGATGAGCAAAATTTTCAGTGTAGAAGATAGATGCGCCAGGTGTGGGGGAAGCCCAGCAAACCATGTCCATATGTTTTGGGCATGCCCAAAACTTGGTGGATTCTGGCAGGGGTTTGCCAAGGCAATGTTCAAGATGCTAGGTACGCGGGTGGTGCCGAGTCCAGAGATAGCGATCTTTGGAGTGGCAGAAGATCCAGGAGTTCAGGGAGTGAAAGAGGCCGACGTTCGGGCCTTTGCCTCCATGGTAACCCGGAGACGGATCCTGTTAATGTGGAGGGACTCGAAGCCCCCGCGAGTGGAGACTTGGGTCAGTGACATGGCTCGGTTTCTCAAGTTGGAGAAAATAAAGTTTGCCTTGAGGGGGTCAATACTGGGGTTCTCCCGGAGGTGGTAGCCGTTCGTCGACTTTCTCGGGGAAAATTAAAATGTCAGCAGAAGCAGCATTCTGAAGGGAGGAGGAGGGGGGCGGTAGGTACAATATGGTTAAGGGATGTACAGAAGGTGTTGGGTGGGAAATGTCTAGTTTACCATGTTGATGTTTATGTTATTATTGTTTTGTTTGTTATTATAGAAATTTTGTAAAAGCTTCAATAAATTTATAATAATATAATATATTTATAATAATATAATAATATATTTTTTAAAATCAAAGCTTTTCACCTCTTCTCATCAGCACCAACGCCCGATGAATGCAAGATGAAAAGTTCTGTCAGAACGTCTCTTATTTCAGCAAAAGTAAAATACTGCAGATGCTGAAACTCTGCAATAAAATCCGAAAATGCAGGAAATACTCAGAACTGTTCAGAACATTCTGAAGAAAGGTCTTTGACCTGAAACGTTAGCTTTATTTCTCTCTCCACAAATGTTGCTAGGCCTGTTGAGTATCCAGCATATTGTGGTTGTATGAGTTGAGTGACTGAGCAGATGGTCCTGCAGTATTATGTAACTACACTCCTGAGGTATATATTGGCCGAAATTCTCTGGCCATTGCGATTCACTTTTACCGCCGGCAGCACACCCACGGGGTTCCCGATGGCGTCGGGTGGTTACAGTGGGAATACCATTGGCAAGCAGCGGGAAGATAGAATCCCACCGCCAGCGAACGGCGCGCCACCGAGAAACACAAAGCTGGGGAACTGGAGAAGCCCGCCAATTATTTGAAGACAATTACAATGTATTAAGAGACACTTTGTAAACATGCCTCTTCTTGCTGGCTTTACAACCAGTTGTTAGAAAGCTCAGCCCATAGAACAGGAAACCAGCAGGATTTAGGGGCAGCAGGGCAGCAGGATTTAGGGGCAGCAGGGTAGCATGGTGGTTAGCATAAATGCTTCACAGCTCCAGGGTCCCAGGTTCGATTCCCAGCTGGGTCACTGTCTGTGTGGAGTCTGCACGTCCTCCCCCTGTGTGCGTGGGTTTCCTCCGGGTGCTCCGGTTTCCTCCCACAGTCCAAAGATGTGTGGGTTAGGTGGATTGGCCATGATAAATTGCCCGTAGTGTCCTAATAAAAGTAAGGTTAAGGGGGGGGGGGGGATGTTGTTGGGTTACGGTATAGGGTGGATACGTGGGTTTGAGTAGGGTGATCATGGCTCGGCACAACATTGAGGGCCGAAGGGCCTGTTCTGTGCTGTACTGTTCTATGTTCTATGTTCTATGATTGGTAAGAGGGCGTTAGAAGGTGTGAAGTACTGTTTAGGTATCATTCTTAGTCGTGCTTGATAAATATTGATTTAACTTATTCTCATTTACTGACCCTGCCATCATGGAGTAAAATAGGATTCTCACATCAGCATAATCAGTGCCTTTGAGATTTTTTTTTTCAAATCTTGATATTTCGTAATCCTTTTTTCTCCAGCAGGGAGAACTCTTTAGTGTCTCTTTTAAGTCTTGAAATCATTTTTCCCATGTGCACTTAATTCTCTCCAATACACAAATATCATTTTGAAAGTAAGGTGGCCAGATTTGCATAAAGTATACTAAATGTGGTCAGTAGAAGAGTTTTTCTTTAATATAAATTTAGAGTATCCAATTATTTTTTTTCCAATTGAGGACAATTTAGCGTGACCAATCCACCTCACTTGCACATTTTTGAGTTGTTGGGGTGAAACTCGCGCAGGCACGAGGAGAATATGCAAACTCCACACAGACAGGGATGTGATCGAACCGGGTCCTCGGCACCATGAGGCAACAGTGCTAACCACTGTACCACCGTACCGTCCTTGGTCAGTGAAGAGTTGATCTTCATTTGTATCCTTTAGTTCTACACTGACGGTCAAAATTAAGTAACACCATAACCCCACTTAATCGTCCTTCCTCAAAATTAAACCTGCTCAGTTTCTCCTCATAACTGAGGTGTTTTAAATCCCTAAATCAGGTGTTTTTCTCTGTTCTAAAATATTTGTGACACACAGTGTCCTCTGAAGGAAGGACACCCAGACTTGTGCAGATTATTCCAACGGGACAAATCCATACGTGTGGATGTGTCATTTACTGCCCTCTACTGGATGCTTAGTTTATTGCATTTTAGTTTGACAAAACGCAGGCAAGAGGATGTTTTGATTTCTCTCAGAAATTGGTTTTAGATGGGCAGCATGGTGGCACAGTGGTTAGCATTGCTGCCTACGGCGCTGAGGACCCGGGTTTGAATCCTGGCACTGGGTCACTCTCTGTGAGGAGTTTGCACATTCTACCCGTGTCTGCGTGGGTTTCACCCCCATAACCCAAAGATGTGCAGGTTACGTAGATTGGCCACGTTAAATTGCCCCTTAATTGGAAAAAATTAATTGGATATTCTAAATTTTTTTTTAAAGAAATTGGTTTTAGTCTTTTGACAGAGGTGGTTCTTTTCTTTCCTACTTTTGGTGAAAACAGAATTAATCAATGTAAATACTTTACCATCCGTAAATATTTGCACTGATTGTATATAAGCTCGTCGAGGATTCGTGCATTTTAACAAGTTATTGTGGGACTACTGTGAGGCAAGGGTTGCTTCAGAGGCGGTGGGAGGAGAAGGCATTGCAAACACAAAAAGCTGGTTCAGAAATACATCCCTCTCCAGACCTCGCTCCATCCTCGCCTCCAACGAGGAGCCTATGAAAGTCTTGCTCACCAAGATTGAGTTCAGTGTCTTCTGCAGTTTCTCCTGTCTCCTTTGATACACCATTCCTAAACCTGTGTTTCTCTCCTAATCTTCCCCTGTGCTCTCACTGAGTTCCTCTTGTCCAGGAGATCAACCTCCTACTCATTCAACCCACTCTCATTAAACTGCTGACTACCCAGGTTTCCATGCTAGCTGATATTATAAACAGTTCATTATCAAAATCAGCATCAATGCCCTGCTCAAAAATAAACCTAGCCTTGACCTCTTTGTCCTTGCAACCTACTTTCCCATGTCCAACTTGCTTTTGCTCTACGAAGCCCTTGAACAAGTTGTCACCTCTCAAATCTGGGCCCAGTGCATCCCTGTGATCCAGCTTCCATCCCTACTCCATCACTAAAATTGCCCTAAGTAAAGTCAGAAATGACACCTTCTGAGACTGTGGTGTGTTACTCCAGCTTAATCTCTCTGTCGGCTTGTAATGTCGACAACACCATCCTCCCTCAATACTTTTCCTGTTAGCCAGCTCATTGGAATCGTCTTTGGTTACATTCTTACCTATCTGATTATAATCAAAGAATCTCCCAAAGTAGTTTTAATTCCTGCCTCACGCACCATTGCCTTCAAAGTCCTTCATGGCTCTGTATCCTTGATGTTCTCCTATTCCTCCATGTGTTGATTCCGTGTAATGCCTACTATGATGAATAGATGAAAATTGTAATATTTTCTAGTTTGTATTTTTGGGGTAATATTATTAAAACATAGGGTAAAATGTTTACAGACTGTAAGTATGCTACAGCTGTGATTAAAAGTGAGGTAATCACTGATTTTTGCACAGTAAGAAGTCTGACAACACCAGGTTAAAGTCCAACATGTTTGTTTCAAACACTAGCTTTCGGAGCACTGCTCCTTCCTCAGGTGAGGAAGCAAGGTGTTGTAATACTTCTTACTGTGCTCACCCCAGTCCAACGCCGGCATCTCCACATCCTGATTTTTGCTGGGGAAGTGTTTTGTTAATAGATATTAGAAGCCATTATACCTGTTTGCAGATAACGAGCTAATGTAACTTGGTGACAGTTCAAGCCAGGCTAAACAAATTGAGGCACACCCTGGGCTGGAATCTCCATTTGGAAGACTATGTTCTCCTGCCGGAATCGCCTCTGGCTTTCGCTAGCAGGAGGAGCTGTGCCCAGAAGCTATTCCCTCTCCCTCGGCATGCAAATTTATGCATGGTGGGGAGTGCAAGGGATTCCGTTCTGAATCCCACTTACAGGCCACCATTTTGAGCGGGTGACCCAATATTGGGGTCGGTTGAATTGCTGAGTCACAGTTCTCACGCGTGAGGGTTACCTGACCCCTCCATCAGAGCAGCCCCACCCCGACCCCAAATCAGCCCCCCCCCCCCCCCCCCCCCCCCGTGCCCTGTGCCTCCCCTGCCTGGAAGCTAAAGAGCAGTCTAGGCAGAAACAGTGAAAAATGGATGCTTTTCACTCACCTGTTCCTTACACCTGCAGGGCCCATGTATAGTTTACTTGCTGAGTCCAATTTTTCAATTCAGTGTTATATTCTAATATACAGATAATGGTAGACTGTCAATTAATGAAGGGGATCAGCAGATGTTCATGCACTATCTCCTTGTAGGTTTTACAGATCCTATCCATTCTACTTTTGGAAGAAATACAACTCTTCCTTTGACAGACATGCCACCTAGACATGCCTTTTGGTAACTGTTCTTCTTAATAACTCACAGCCGCAGCAAGATTCGGAGAAAAATGGGTCGACAGCTTCTTCTGCCTCACCATCTTCCCATCATTCCGATAACAACCAGCGAGAAAAGCAGGAGAGAAGCAGCCCGGAATCTGAGAAAGCAGGTTTGTGGCGAAAGAGAGTACTGCGTGGAAAACCTTTATTGATTAGAACATCATGTTGCCATGTGTAGTAACAATATTTCTAAGGATAAAGGAATTACTTTGCTTTTGTTATTTTAATCTCATCTCTAGGCTTCCTGTTCCAAGCATTGCCCTGAGCTAAAGTTCAGAATAAGATAAACTCTCATCTTAAAACAACAACAGACTGAAGAGTATCATTCTAACACATCAAGCATTCATTCATTAATATCACCAACAAGGCAGCACGGTGGCGCAGTGGTTAGCACTGCAGCCTCTCGGCTCTGAGGACCCGGGTTCAATCCCAGGCCCGGGTCACTGTCCGTGTGGAGTTTGTACATTCTCCCCGTGTCTGCATGGTTTTTGCCCCCACAACCCAAAGATGTGCAGGGTAGGTGGATTGGCTAATTTAAATTGCCCCTTAATTGGAAAAAATATAATTGGGTACTCTAAATTAAAAAAAAACATATGCAAACGGAAAAATGCTCAGAAACCGCTGATTATAATTAATGCAACATAGGACAGGAGGCTATTCAGCCCCTCAAGCTTGTTTCACCATTTCTTTAGATTGCAGCTGATCAGTACACTTGGAGTATAGTGCAGAAGAGATTTACCAGGATATTGCCTGGTATGGAGGATATTAGCTATGAGGAACGGTTGAATAAACTCGGTTTGTTCTCACTGGAACGACGGAGGTTGAGGGGCGACCTGATAGAGGTCTACAAAATTATGAGGGGCATAGACAGAGTGGATAGTCAGAGACTTTTTCTCACGGTAGAGGGGTCAATTACTAGGGGGCATAGGTTTAAGGTGCGAGGGCAAGGTTTAGAGTAGATGTACAAGGCAAGTTTTTTACACAGAGGTTAGTGGGGTGCCTGGAACTCGCTGCCGGAGGAGGTGGTGGAAGCAGGGACAATAGTGACATTTAAAGGGCATCTTGACAAATACATAAATAGGATGAGAATAGAGGGATACGGACCCAGGAAGTGTAGAAGATTGTAGTTTATTCGGGCAGCATGGTCGGCACAGGCTTGGAGGGCCGAAGGGCCTGTTCCTGTGCTGTACTTTTCTTTGTTCTTTGTTCTTAGTACTTCCGCACCATTTCATCCATCTTTTCTCTGTATCCCTTGATATCCTTACCGAGCAACAATTATTCATTTCAGGTCTGGAAATTTGCATTTAACCCAGAATTCAAAATATTTTGAGAAATGAGTCCCTGATTTCCACTATTCTTCGTGTGTCTTGATTTCACTTCCAAACTCAAAATATATACGGTTATGTCACCTTGCTCTGGATGTTTTGTTCGCCACAAGAGAAAAGAGTTTATCTGTATTTACCCTATTGTATCACTTTATTCTTGTAAAATTACTTCAATTAACTCACCCCTCAAACTTCTAAAGTCAATGGTATACTAACTAAACTTTTTACAACCTGTCCGCACCATTTAACCCATTAAGTCCCAGTATCATTCTGGTGTATCTGGGCTGTACCTCCTCCAAGACCAATATGTCCTTCCTGATGTTCATTAACCAGAACATAACTAAGTACTCCAAATGAGGTCCTAACTAAGGCTCTATACAACTTTCGCATCAGTTCTTCACTTATGTATTTCAACACCTTGACGATAAGGAGCCTATCCCTTTTTGATTTGTTTTTGTACCTGTGCACCAGCTTTAAGTGATCTGTGCATGTGAACACCCAAATCCTTTTGTTTTTCCATAGTTTCTAGTCTTTAACCATTAGGAAGATATTCTAATTTGCCTTTCTGAGAACCAAAGTGGATAATCTCCCACTCTCCCACACTATACTCCATCTGCCATACTTCTGCCACCTCAGTCAGTCTGTCTCCCTTTGTAAGCTTCTGCTCCCATCTACATATGTTGTAAACCTGGATTTAACTCTCTAATCCTGGGGCAGCACGGTGGCGCAGTGGTTAGCATTGCTGCCTCACGGCGCCAAGGTCCCAAATTCGATTCCAGCTCTGGGTCACTGTCCATGTGGAGTTTGCACATTCTCCCCACGTTTGCCTGGGTTTTACCCCCACAACCCAAAGATGTGCAGGCTAAGTGGATTGGCCATGCTGAATTGCCCCTTAATTGGAAAAATGAATTGGGTACTCTAAATTTATTTTTTTTAAACTCTCTAATCCGACACCTACATCATCAATACACATTGTGACGTGGCGAGGCCCCAGTACAGTACCAGGGCAAACATCTCTTGCCACATTTTGCCAGACAGAAAACGCTCCCTATATTTATCACTCCCTGTCTCCTGCCTCCCAATTTTATCCCTGTCCCTTGTTTCAAGGTTGCCTTCAATACCATGCAATTCTATTTGTTTCTAAACCTCTTATGCGGAACCTGATCAAATACTTTCTGGAAGTCCATATGGATAACAACAACATTCTTAGACACTCCTTTATCCATCATCATTATTGCGGCCTATCATTGCAATCTCCTCAGAAAAATTCAAGAAGACTTGAAGGTGGGAAGAAATGGGCACATATCGAAGGTTCCTTCTCTCAGTATTCATTTTGTGTCTGATTAAGATAGACATTAGATAGCATTGCTGCCTACGGCGCTGAGGACCTGGGTTCAAATCCCGACCCTGGGTCACTGTCTGTGAGGAGTTTGCACATTCTCCCCGTGTCTGCGTGGGTTTCACCCCCACAACCCAAAGATGTGCAGGTTAGGTGGATTGGCCACGTTAAATTGCCCCTTAATTGGAAAAAATGAATTGGATATTCTAAATTTATTTTAAAAATAAATAAATTAAAATTAAAAAATTTTTTAAAGATAGACATTAGAGCTGATTTTATCCAATGGCAGAGAAAGGGCCAATCATTCTTTTTGACATGGATGTGCTACCTTTTTAAGGACTGGATGTCATTCATATGCTATAGTACTCCAGTTTGGGGAGGTGGGCCATCACTCAATCAGTCAGCAGAGTCTGGGAGAGGCAGAGGGAGAGGTAATCCCTGAAGAGGTCTCAGACAAGCAGGAATTGGCACCTTTTTTTCCCCAATGTGCCCTACTCCTTCTGAAGTTACCAACAAAACAACATTGGCATTCTCTGTGGACTCTGGTCCTTTTCAAGCTCTTTTCTCTGCCTAACTTTCTTAGTCACAGAAATTCCTATAGCCCAGAATGATTCTATTGTAGGCTGGAGTGAAGACCTTGCTTCCTAGTCTATGTGACCTCAGCAAAGAAGTTGATCAGTTTTAACCGCTGCATTCTTTATTTTAACACAGATGTGTCAGACAGCGCTGGTATATCTCAAGATATGGTGCTGCACCTAGAGGATGTAATGGAACAACTTAGAAACTCGTTTCCTTTTCCCAGAGGTAAGTCCTTCCACTCTGCTTAAAATCACAAAGTGAACACAGGACATGCACTGAATAATGAGGGAGCAGCTCCTTAGATTGCTACCCACTAAGTGACTGAGCTATTCAAACCTGAAATATAGTCATCAATGGCCGGAATTCTCTGTTGCGATTCTTGCTGGCAGTGCACCCCCGCCCGGAGGATTCCCGGTGGCGCGGGGTCACTTCAGTGGGAAATCCATTGACAAGAGGTGGGAAGAGAGAATCCTGCCACCAGCAAACTGCGCTCCACCAAGAAACACGTGGTTGGGTGACCGGAGAATGCATCCCAGTAAATTCTGGTCAGGCAATCAAAATGGGCCTCAAAATTACCGGGATTACTATAGGTAGAAATTGGACAGGTTCTGCCATATAGGCTGATATTCAAAAGCCTCTGATAGAAGTCTAACATCTGTGGATGCCAGGTGCAGATGAGGTCAGGTTGTTTTGTGAAATGAAATGAAATGAAAATCGCTTATTGTCACGAGTAGGCTTCAAATGAAGTTACTGTGAAAAGCCCCTAGTCGCCACATTCCGGCGCCTGTTCGGGAAGGCTGGTACGGGCTGTGATGGCCCAACATTCAAATAGCCTTCCAATCGCTTCATACCAATTGATCCTCCATTGGGTAAATGGGTGAAGGCGGCTACTGACAAATATGCATAGAGACTCCAGAATATATAACTCCAGGTGGATAGTGAGGTTAGTTAGAAACTTACGCACTACCCCAGAAATGAGGTCTGGCCTATATTAGCTGGCAGCTGACTATCCACCCATTCCCGATTGGAAGGAGCAGGGGATGGTGCAGCCCAGAGTCCATCCGCTAACAGAAGGTAGGAAATGCTCCTCACCACATCCAGGGTTGTCTCGCATCCATTTGTAAAGAAGCTTTACACAGCTTTGGACTGGTATCCTTTTCTCCTTCTGATGGAGGAGCTGCGCTCCGAAAGCTAGTGATTCCAAACAAACTTGTTGGACTTTAACCCGGTGTTGTAAGACCTCTTACTAAGCCAACGCCAGCATCTCAAAATAATTTCTCCTTCTTAACAGTGCAAGTTTAGTTTGAATGGTAGAGCCTCTCACAATTTCACTGGAAGAGGTTTTTGGATTTAGCTATCCATACTGTTTATTATCTTCAGTCCCTCTGTCTCTCAGATGACCCTCTCCAAGGCTGAAAAAGGCCATATTATTTTTTTTTTAAATAAATTTAGATTACCCAATTATTTTTTCCAATTAAGGGGCAATTTAGCATGGCCAATCCACCTACTCTGCACATTTTGGGGTTGTGGGGGCGAAACCCACGCAGACACGGGGAGGATGTGCAAACTCCACACGGACAGTGACCCAGAGCCGGGATCGAACCTGGGACCTCAGCGCCGTGAGGCGGTTGTGCTAACCACTAGGCCACCGTGCTGCCCCCATATTATTTTTAACATGATAAATGATCGCAGTGGCAACTCTCATCTCCTCTCCCCACCGCTTTGATACTTGCCCTCTTCTGCCCTCCCAATTCATGCTGGCACTTTTCACCCATTTCAATTTGTCTTGGTACTTCTCACTTCCTTTCTACACTTGCACCTTTCACTTCTCAAACCCTTGTTCCTATTGGCATTTTTCACCCTCCCCTTCTCTCAGTTCTGTTGAACTATCTCTTTCCCCCATCACTACAAGAATTCCCAAGCACAGCAGCATTTCACCCTTGGAAGGTTGGCAAAGGGAACAGTGCTCATTTTCACTGCCTGGAGGAGATAAAAAAGTGCATACAGTTACGTACTCTGAGTAAGTTTAGCTATGTCCCTGACCCCTTATTGATATTGGCGTGGTCAGAGATCAGCTTGATCAATTTTCCTGATTGATCTGACAGTTTTGTGCTTGTCAGATAATGGATGCTATAGGGGAATTCCCGCCTGTCTCCTCTTTATAATATTTAGCTGTAGTGTGTTAGGGGGGATTTTCCACTCCCTCCAATAGCTGCCTGTTTAATTCACCACTGGTCTCCATCAGTGATTATTCATTCCTCTTCGATCATTAAATTGGGTTTCAAGTTCCAATACTTTTTCCTCTCAAGTATACTGGAGTTTGCTTTTCCCCAACAGCCCTGACTTTTCATGGGGTTACTCCAATCTCTTGCTGTTGATTTAGTTAAAGGTGCCAGACCTTCCAGATAAGCAATAATCTTTAGCAACTCAAACCTGTTTTTGCTTTTATACCAGACAAATATATTGCCTAGAGAGACATAAAGAAAAAGAAAGTAATTAGAGCAGCACTGTTCAGAGCAGATTTGTTATTCTTCTCTTTCTATCTCTGTTTCCTTCAGGTGAACCCTCTCATCACATAGAAGAAGCAAATGAGTGATGGAAGACATCCAAATTAGTCCCCTTGCTGGAACCAGCTCGCCTACATTGATAATACTCAAATATACAAGCATAACGCAAAACGGAGTACCGTCATTTAGATTCTGTGGGTGTATAAAGGAGATGCAGAGAACATGGATTCAGTGGGATCTCAGTCATCCAGTGAACCCACACTTTTGGGACTCTAGTTTTCCACAACTAGTTAACCATGGCAACAAGAGCATCCAACTTTGAAGCAACCAAAGCAGTGAAACTTGCTTCTTTTAATTAGCTGAGACTCCAAAATGCTAATTACAATCAGAATATAATTGTGCTTTAATGGTGCATATTGTGGATAATGTTTCATTGATTAAAGTTAGAGATTGTTGAGCTGGGAGTTCTTTCATGAACTACATGGAGCAGTTTGTTGATAGCGGTAGTTGGCAACCTTCCATCTGTGAGAATTGATGGGCATGTAAACTCTGAATTTCGGTCAGGTCCAATAAGATCATTTGCTTCACTTCTTTTGAGAGCTGAACAAGCAGATTCTGGAAAGGCAAAGTCTGTTACCAGTGCCACAAATGAAATTATTGCTTGCCGGCAGTGTGGGAAGATCTCTGCTAATACTTTCTGAAGTCTGCTTTGAAGCTTCTGAAACCACATGTCATCATGCTGGCAAACTTCTGCCCACAGATAGTGTCACCATTGAGATCAATCAGCTAGCATTTCCCACTTTGCGTGATTGATGTTGAGAATTTTCACATCTCTTTTGACAGTGGGCCCTTTGGCACAGGATTGCCTCCCTGTTTAATATATTCTTTGGGATGTAGCAATCTTCCAGCCTGTGCACATGCCAAAGACAGTGAAGTCTTCCTGGCTTGATCAATGCTAGCATGCTTGGCATGTTTGCCCTAGAAAGGACTGCTTCGCTGGTGACTTTGTCTTTCCATGTGATGCCATGGATGCATCGTAGATACTGGAGATGGAAGTTATTGGTAGGTTTTCCAGGATTCGCTGCCGTATAGCAAATTGACGCGGGTACAGGCCTTGTAGCTAGGCATTTTGGTCCTGGGGGTCAGTTTTCTGTTTCTTCACACCTGTTTTGTTAGTCATCCAAAGATGGTGGCTGACATGCAAATGCATGTGTTAAACTCCTCATCAAGAAACAGGCTGTCTGTCACTGTAGATCCAAGATGGCAGAATTTGCTGCCTACTGCCGGTGGTGTGTTGTTGAGTCTGATATGGGTAATTGATAGCGTGTTGATATGGGTAAATTAGGCACTATTGCCCAGAAGTAACAATTTACAATTTGATGCATGAACAATAAAGTGTAATAGTTTTTATTTTGGAGCTCGAGGTGAGGATTACTGCTTCCTCACGTTTAAAGAATTAGAGTTTATTGGAGAAGCTTTCTAATTTGGGTATGTATGATTTGGGATTTGACCTGAGAATGCCATAGTTTTATAGATTTGGTACAGGCATAATGATCAATCTAGCAGCAGGAGTCCAATATCTGGCATATGATATTTGATTTGAGGGCACTTTTGTATTCTGGGTACATATAAATAATTGAGGTAGATTCTTGGTCAAGAGTAGGTTTAGTGAGGAGAAGCTGAAGAAGATCTTGGATGAAGTGAAAAAGTTGGCATTCATCAATTTATAAAGCTGAAAGTTGTAAATATTTCAGAATGGATATGTTCATTTGTGAGAACTAATTTTCAAAGGATGCAATGCGATGCTAAACTGAAAAAGCATAATATTGACAATGATATTCCACAATATATTGTGGAATCCTAGTTGAATCATTGATGAACTTAATCATTACTGTCAGGAAGTTTCTGGAACTTTTATACCTAGTCACAAAAAATAGATATTCTTAATATTCAAGAAATACAGATTTCTCTAAATATTTAAGATTAGAATGTGCCTTGGGGTGGCATGGTGGCACAGTGGTTAGCACTGCTGCCTCACGGCGCCGAGGACCTGGGTTCAATCCCGGCCCTGGGCCACTGTCCATGTGGAGTTTGCACATCTTCCACATGTTTGCGTGCGGTTCACCCCCACAACCCAAACATGTGCAGGCTCGGTGAATCGGCCACGCTAAATTGTCCCTTAATTGGAAAAAAATAGAATTAGATACTCTAAATTTCAAAAAAAAAAATTAGAATGTGTTGTGTCTTTGGGATGTTGCAAGATTAAAGATTTGAAGGAACTGAGTGTCATGAGACAGAAAATTACAAGGTATTTTATAATGGATTTGATACAGATTAGAAAGAAATTACACTTGGGATTTTGTGACACAGAAGATTGTTTGCAAGGTGTTTTTTTTGATATTTGCTGTGAATTAAACTCTGACAGATATCTTCAGGCTGTTTCAGGACAAAGAATAAGGAAGTGATTTTGAAATATATGTGACCAAAGATTCAAACATGTTTTTTGAGATGTGCAAGTGAAAGTTCAAAGATATCTTTGGGGTATTATAAAATTAAAATTTAGAAATTATCTTGAAATGTTGCAGACTGCAAAGTGATGTTGCAGGTCATAGAATGAGGTTGGAGATCCCTTGGGGATGTGAAACAAATTAGATGTCCTTGAAACATTGTGGATCAGAATGTTTGAAGATGTCTTCAGGGTGTGATACTGAAGATTGGAAATTGTCTTTGAGATATTGTGAAAATGTAAGTTAAAAGCTGCCATTGTGAAGACTAATAAACTGAAAAGGAGTTGTCTTTGGCATATTGCAAGGCAATATTAAAACGAGAAGGTGTCTTTGGCATATTGCAAGATAATATTAAAATGTACTGTTGTTATGGTTGTGAAATTGAATACTAGAAGGCCTCTTTGCAATGTTGTGAAACAGAAGTTTATGAAAGGAGACTAAAACATGAGAGTTTCTTTTGGGGTGTTGTGCAGTTGAAGATTGGAAGGAGCCTATGCAGTGTTCCAGGACAGATGATTAGAAGATGATTTGGGGTACCAGACTGACGATGAGATGGTGCTTCTCGGATGTTACAATATGAAGGATTAGCAGGTATCTTTGGAAGGTTATGAGACTGAAGATTAGGAGGTACTTTTAGAATGATACAGATTAGAAATCTCAAGTGCTTTGGGGCATTGTGAGGCTGAAGATTTGAAGGTGCTTTGGGATGTTTTAGACTGAAGATTCGAAGGTGCTTTGGGATGTTTTAGACTGAAGATTTGAAGGTGCTTTGGGATATTGTGAGACTGAAGATTTGAAAGTGCTGTGGGATATTGTGAGACTGGAGATTTGAAGGTGCTTTGGGATGTTTTAGACTAAAGATTTGAAGGTGCATTGGGATATTGTGAGACTGAAGATTTGAAAGTGCTGTGGGATATTGTGAGACTGGAGATTTGAAGGTGCTTTGGGATGTTTTAGACTGAAGATTTGAAGGTGCATTGGGATATTGTGAGACTGGAGATTTGAAGGTGCTTTGGGACGTTTTAGACAGAAGATTTGAAGGTGTTTTTGAATAGTGTGAGACCGAAGATTTGAAGGTGCTTTGGGATGTGGTAAGACTGAAGATTCAAAAGGATTGTGAGACTGAAGATTCAAAGGTGCTTTGGGATGTTGTCAGACTGAAGATTCGAAGGTTTTTTGGATGTTGTGAGACTGAAGATTCTAAGGTGTTTTAGGATGTTGTGAGACTGAAGATTTGAAGGTGCTTTGTGATGTCATGGGACTGAAGATTAGAAGTTGACTTTACCAGATTATTGGACTGAAAATGAAGAAGTGCCTTTGAAATGTCACAATTCAATTGGGGTGAATTTCTTCCAAGATATCATTGTGATCGTACTGAGACTGATTATAAGGAGTCCTTTTGATATTGTTAAAGGGAAGATTATCAAGATGACTCTGATAGAAAGTTTCATTGCAAGATTTAAAAATATTGGGTATCTTTGAATATTGCACATTGGAGTGTTGCACAACTGTCAATCCCATGAAAGTTATACATCATATCGGTATGGTCAGCACTCCACAGTTAATGATCAGTATTTCCTCAATGCTATATTATATATATATATATAAAATATATATACACATTATATATATATAATTGTTTCTAGATTTGTTTTCCTAAAAATCTATGATGATTTATCTGTACAGGCCCGAAATAAAAACACATTAAGAAAAGTCTAGAAACAATCAGTCGGAATAGTAATGTCAAATGTTTGCTCCCTGATATAATCTGAGTGACATGATCAGCCTGAAAACATGAAATGGGACTGAAAATAGCAACAATTCAATGCTCAAATTATTCAGTGATTTTGCAAATTATCTCCTAAAGTCTGATTTTGGATGCCTTTTCCCAATAAAATGCAGGAATCTGTCGAGATGTAGCAGAACCAAAATAATTGCTGTTGATGAATTTTTCAGAACTGAATGACTGAGGTTTCACTGCAGATAGAATATCAATGAATGTAAGCTGAGGACATATGATGACAGTATATGAGGAAATCACGATGTACAGCATGTGTTGATATTTTTGAAATATCATAACTAAGGAAGAATCAATTAATGTATTGACATTTTGATTCCAATAACTTTTCTTTTTAACGGTAATTATCCTTACTGAACAGCATTAAGTGCATTCTCATGTGCATTGCATTGCCAAATTTGAAAAGTTCAGTTCACAGGATTGAAAGCAAATGATTATGCAAAATTGCAGAAAAAACAATTAGAGAAGAAACCACTTCACCATTTGGGAAAATAACCTTCTTTAAGTAAAAGGGAAAATTGAAGTAATTATATTACGTAGCTAATATTTCCTGTTGTGGAGTAGCAAAGTGATGCAGTCTCTTCAAACATGGAACGTCGATTCCAATGCAGCTCAGCCAATAACACGGAAACTGTAAGGATCCTCGATAAAATCTCATCCTAATTTCTATTGGATGCTAGTCTACATTGCAAAACCACTGAGAATTCCACATGGAATTGCCACAAAATACAAACCTCAAGCTCTGAAAATGGTTGATTTCAAAAGTTGAATTGGCATAATGTAGTGAAGAGCCATAATCTCAAGATTACAGTAAAACTCATTGGTGTGGCTAAGTGAGCAGAGCTTATTCTGCCTCCAATTCGTGTTATATCTGTCCTGAGAGTAGAGGGAAATTTCCTTTATCTCATTTTGTTATGCTTGACCTGGAGCACCCAACAGAGAATAACATTGTATCTAATCCTTACATCTGACCCAGGGGTGCTTGATACTTCCAATTAGAGGGAATTTTAATCTTCATCTATTTGGTACCCTCTATATTTGAGCTTGATGCTGATTGCAGAGCTGTTTCATTCTGTAACATGTATTTCCCCCTCACCTTAATGAAGTCAAATTACTGTGTGATATGAATAAGCAGAGACATCCAGGTGATAATTCCAAAACTTCAGTCTTCAAACAACTCCAAATTCAACCAGTTAAGGCAAGATTGCCTCAAGTTTGAGATCAAGGAACAACATTAGATTTTCAAACGTTCCAAAAAAATAATTGCAACCTTCCATCACTGTTCAAGATGTGGCAACCTGCCATCCAATAGCTCAATAAACACCAAAAATATTGCTATTTCAACGGCTAAACTCTTTGAAGATGGTATTTTGGTTATAATGATTCATTTATCCAGTAACGGGGTGGGGGTGTTAAACTAATTTAAAACGCATTGACCTTGCCTCATCTGTTAAAGCTCATTTCAGAATTGAATATACCAAACCTTCAGTCGAGCAATTAAGAAATGGCATAAAGGCAATAAGATTTTGGACTTAAATGATAACATTTTAATTGGCTTGAAATCATTCCAGGAGCAGTCGCTTCTACTCCCGACAAATGTTTACTCTAATAATTCATAAAATCCCACTTGTAGTAACGAATGGTTGAAACATGAAGGTACATTTTCTGCTTGTGCGGTTCGCTTGGAGCATCATCTGCTGGTAGTGCATAATTTGGGAGCATGTGTGCCCACAATTAAAGGAATAAACAGCGAGTTACAGACTGGGCAGTTTCCTCATCTTAATTTCTTGCATTTGAACCAATTCCTTCTCTTCCAAACTTCATGTTTGATCCCTTGAGCTGAATTACGTTTGGTGATAATCTGGTGCCAGATTTCAGTAATTATTTGGGCACCATCACTTGGAATTTGCTTTGAAGGGAATGGGGAATACGTCAATTGACCATTGTACCTTCCAAAGAAAGACAGACAAAATTCCTGGCAGTTACGTTTAGTTCCTTTCCTGCTGATACAAGATAAACAATCGTACCGCCAGGGGCTCTTGCCACCAATGCAAGGATTCAGATCAACAATGACTATTACAGGCACAAGCCAACCATGCTGTCCATCCATTTCCATGCTAGGCTGTACTTAGCTATGAATTCTTTCTGACCTTGTTTTCGTTTCACTTGTAAAGAAGCCATCTTGACAATCTGCCTTTAGGTTTAATGTTCGTACAATTTTCTATCAACAGTCTGTTTTTGAATGGGTTCTTTGGAAATTTTCTAAAATGTAAACTGGACGACAGATTCATGTTTTTAAATCTATTTAAAACTTAGTTCTTTGTTTTATGTCATGGGAACATTGGTTAATAAGGTTAATAAGAGGGCAGCACGGTGGCGCAGTGGGTTAGCCCTGATGCCTCACAGCGCCGAGATCCCAGGTTCGATCCCGGCTCTGGGTCACTGTCCATGTGGAGTTTGCACATTCTCCCCATGTTTGCGTGGGCTTCGCTCCCCACAACCCAAAGATGTGCAGGCTAGGTGGATTGGCCACGCTAAATTGCCCCTCAATTGGAAAAAAAAATGAATTGGGTACTCTAAATTTATATTTAAAAAAAATAAGGTTAATAAGGTGTTCAATGAATACTCATTATCATCAAGAAGCCATCAATTCTCAAGCCATGGTTGCACCCTGACCCACCTCTGTTCTGGAGCCTGGTAAAAATGTAATTTATCATCTGCTGGTGCTTGTGCTAGTCAAAAATTAACATTTATAAAAATTAACATGCCTTATTTGCATTTAGTCTAACGGTCTTTACTTGGCTCTTCAGCCATCTGGGGCCTTTGTGTGTATGTGGGGAGATTGTGGGGACGATCGAGCTCTCTTAAGTAAGGAAACTGTCTTTTTATTGTTACTTTTTTAAAGAAATTAATCTAATCAATGTACAGCTTTTTAAAAAAAGTCATTATATAAATAAACCCTTTTTCCAAAGCATTATAAGCTTGAATGTTTACTTTTCGTAGCAGTCCTCTCACCCCCACATGGATGGATTCGCCAGCATTATTGCCGTGGTTACTGTGAAAGTGTTTGCTTTGTGTAATTTATCAGCAGCAAGGCAGCATTCAAGGAGGTCACAGTCTGCAGTCAGCTCACACAGTCATAGAAGTTGTTGGGAATAATGGCAGTTGGACAGCAAAATTTATCCTGATATCGGAGTCGCTACAGTAGTATTAACAGAGGGTGCGATTTAACCACCCGATTGCATCTGGCTGGGATCTGGGTGCGCCAGTTAAATAGCGGGAAAGGCCAAAATGGAGATTTGCGCCGGGCGTGAATCAGCGTGTTATCTAAATAGCCTGTACCCGATGACGAGTTCCGAATCATGCCCAAATATGGCGAGCATATCATTAACCCTCATTTGCATTCATTTCAATCTCAGTCGCAAGATAGCAACGGCCTCCCGGGAATTAACCGGCTCCCCTGCGAGAATCAAGTGGGCGTCGTTTAGTGCTCCTTTTTAAAATGTGATGTTGGTGCAATGGCTTTTTAAAAATTCATTTGCGGGATCTGGGCATCACTGGTTAGGTCAGCGTTTATTACCCATCCCCAGTTGCCCTTCACAAGGTGGTGGTGAGTTGCCTTCTTGAACCGTTGCAGTCCTTGAGGTGTAGGTACGCCCACAGTGCTTTTAGGGAGGGAGTTGCCCTAGCGACTCTGAAGGAGTGGCAATATATTTCCAAGTCAGGGTGGTGAGTGACTTGGAGAGAAACCTCCAGGTTCTGGGGTTCCCAGGTATCTGCTGCTCTTGTCCTTCTAGACGATAGTAGATTTGGGTCTGGAAGGTGCTGTCTAAGGAACCTTGGTGAGTTACTGCAGTGCAGCTTATAGATGGTACACACGGCTGCCACTTTGACTGTGGTGGAGGGAGTGAATGTTTGTGGATGGAGGAGCAATCAAGTGGGCTGCTTTGTCCTGGATGGTGTCAAGCTTTTTGAGTGTTGTTCGAGCTGCACTCATCCAGGCAAGTGGAGAGTATTCCAATACATTCCTGATTTGTGCTTTGTAGATGATGGTGGTTTGGGGGGGGGGGGGGGGGGGGGGGGGGTCAGGTAACTTACTTGCTGTAGGATTCCTAGTCTTTGACCTGCCCTGATAGCCACAGTATTAATGTGGCTAGTCCAGTTCAGTTTCTGATCAATGGTAACCCCCCCCGGATGTTGATTGTGGGGGATTCAGTGATGATAATGCCATTGAATGCCATGGAGCAGTGGTTAGATCCTCTCTTCTAGGTGTTAGTCATTGTCTGGGACTTGCGTGGCACGAATGTAACATGACACTTGTCAGCCCAAGCCTGGATATTGTCCAGGTCTTGCTGCGTTTGGACATGGACTGCTTCAGTATCTGAGGAGTCGTGAATGGTGCTGAACTTTGTGCAGTCATCTACGGACATCCCGCATCTGACCTTATCATGAAGCAGCTGATGGTTGGGCCTAGGACACTACCCTGAAGAACCTCTGCAGTGATGTCCTGGAGCTAAGATGATTGACCTGCAACCATCACAATCATCTTCCTTTGGGCCAACTTGGTCAAATGCTGCTTTGATGTCAAGGGCAGCCATTCTCACCTCACCTCTGGCATTCAGCTCTTTTGTCCATGTTTGAACCAATGCTGTAATGAGGTCAGGAGCTGAGTGATGCTGGCGGAACCTAAACTGAGCGTCCATGAGCAGGTTATTGATGAGCAAATGCCGCTTGATAGCACTGTTGGTGACTGAGGGCAACTGAGGAGGTGAGTAGCCATTTCCATTTTCCAGCATGCCGCTCCAGGACACTGGAGCTGCTGCCCCAGTGCTGGGTGGGGGGGGGGGGGGGGGGGGGGGGGGCTCTGGGCTTTGGGGGGGGTGGGCCTCTGGGCTGTGGGGCGGGGGGGAGGGACTTTTTACCTGTGAAGCCTTCAAGCTGTGTTTAAACATTGCAGATACCCATAATAAGGGCAACCTCAGCTGCTGCCTGTCTTGCCAAACACTTCCAGGCCAGAGCCCTGCTCTTGGTTCTGTGCTGAACTTTAACTCCCTTTGACTGTGAGCAGCCTCTAGCTTCACAGCTGAAGGCATTTGTCAATAAGGAATTGGCCTTGTTAGTTGTGAGAGCACTTCACAGCTGCAGGTTGTCTTTGCTGCTTGCTCCTGCTGGTGGCTGCAGATGCCTGGAGGCCGCTGTTGCTGTTTCCTTCCTTTTCTGTAGCCGGAAAGAAGGACAATTTTTTTCTAAGATAACAGGGTCCAGGAATACGGGCTCAGGGGGACGTATGAGACCAGACGGCAATCTGGTTTGAAGCAAGAAGACGCTGAGGGACATAGAGCGGGATTCTTCCCTACCCGGCGGGTTGGGGGGTCCCGGCGTAGCAGAGTGGCGCCAACCACTCCGGCGTCGGGCCTCCCCAAAGGTGCGGAATTCTCCGCACCTTTGGTGGCTAGGCCTGCGCCGGAGCGGTTGGCACCACACCTACTGGCGCCCAAACCGGCTCCAGCGGCCTTTGACGCCTGGCGCCGGGGCTGGCCGAAAGGCCTTCACCGGTTCGCGCATGCGCCGGTGCGTCAGCTGCCGCTGATGTCACCACCAGCGCATGCGCGCTGGGGGATTCTCTTCCGCCTCCACCATGGTGCCGGCCATGGCGGCGGCGGAAGAAAAAGAGTGCCCCCACGGCACTGGCCCGCCCGCCGATCGGTGGGCCCAGATCACGGGCCTGGCCACCGTGGGGGCTCCCCCGGGGTCCGATCACCCTGCGCCCCCAGGACCCCGGGGGCCCGCTTGCGCCGCCAATCCCTCCGCCACCAGAGGTGGTTCAAACCACGGCGGCGGGAGAGGCCTCCCAGCGGCGGGACTTCGGCCCATCGCGGGCTGGAGAATCGCCGCAGAGGGCCTTGCCAGAGGGACCCTGCGGGGGTCGGAGAATTTCGCCCATGGTGTGTGATATTGATACAAATGGGTCACCTGATGACACCGCTGAAGAAATGCTTTTGCAGATTGCTGATGACTTTGTTGTTGTGGTGAGTGCTGCTTGTAACTGACACATCACCATGAGTTAAACATGCTGGAAGTCAAGGATATTCAACTGCACCTTGAGCGCCAGTGGGATATATGGATGCCAGGATTTGGGTCCAATGACCACATACCCATGGGTCCATGTGCCATTTCTCAGACAAGAGCTATTGCCTAGCAATCCAGTCAAACTGTGAAGCCTGCACACATTGCCTGAACTCTGGAGGTGACAACACCACACGGGCAGCAGCTAACAATCAAACACCCAGAAGCTGAGCTTCGGTACTGGGGATATCCCCGCAACCGGAGAGTGAATGTGTGGGCCAGAGGAGGGTACCCGAGCACAGTACCCTGAGTATGCCCAGCAAGAGACTGTGGTCCGGGGTCGAGGGATTCCCACTGTGGCCGGGGGTGAGTGTACAGGGTTGGGTCCTCTGCCACAACTGGCTCGGTTTGCACTCTGAGGAAAGGCGGGACACGTAAAGGTGCGGCAGGCTTGGGGGAATGAGGGTCCCGGGATGGAAGCCCAAAATGATTGTGGGTCTCTCTCCTTTTCCAATTCCTTCCAGATATAACGATATGGATGGTATTGTTAACCCCGCAGATTCGGGGTTAGTGGTACTGGTGGTAGCCCAGGTGGCCAGGCACAGGAGAAAGTGGCAGCAGCGTCAAGGGAGGCTGGAGGTGGCACCCCATCAGGAGCCTGCCGCACACCCTGAGGACCTGGCTACCCATCAGGCCAGTGAGGGACCCAGAGGGTGAGGCCAGCGATGGCCCAAAGTTTGCAGGCGTTGCTGGTTGTTCGAGGACATGTCGGACAGCATGTGCCACAAGAGGTTCCATCTCAATAAGGAGACAGTGGAGCACCTGTGCCATGGCCTTACAGTCTTTGCAACCTGTGGAGGAGGAGGATATCGACTCCCAGTGGCTGTGAAGGTCATCGTAGCCCTGACCCTTTATGCTACAGGTTCATTCTAGGGCTCGAGTGGGGACTTGTGTGGCATCTCACAGCCTACAGCCCACAAGTGCATCCTGTATGCCCTGTTTGCTCAGGTAGCTGACTGTATAAACTTTGACCAAGCCCATCAAGATGCCTGGGCTGCAGAATTCTCTACCATAGCCAGATGCCCCAGATCCAGTGGGTAATTGATGGCATGCATGTCGCCTTGTGCGCACTAGGATATCAGTTAGTGCCCTTCATTAACAGGAAGGGGTTCCACTCCCTGAATGTCCAACTTGTAATCGACCATCTCCTCCAGATCATGCAAATGTGTTTCCCAGGGACTGTGCACAACAGCTATATCCTGGGACACTGAGAAATCCAATGTCTTTGTGGGACACCCCAGGGTGATAAGTTGGCTCTTGGGAGATAAGGGCCTGGCTAATGACGCCAGTGTGGAGGCCAGAGACAGAGGCTGAGACCTGATATAATAAGGCCCATGTTGCCACCCGCATTATCATTCAGTGGTGCATTGGACTGCTCAAAATGCAGTGAAGGATAGAGATGGGAAGGTGGTGCGGAAGGGGCTAGACGTTAATGGTGTCTTTAGGGACTTTTATGGGGAATTGTACCGATCTGAACCCCCGGTTGGGGGGGGGGGGGGGGGAGGGGAGATGAGGCTCTTCTTGGACAAGCTGCGATTTCCGAAGGTGGAGGCGGGGCAGGTGGGCGCCGGGGCTGGAAGGGTTCCCGGCCCAATTCTATAAAATGTATGCGGACCTGTTGGTCCTGCTAGTTCGGACCTTTAACGAGGCAAGGGAGGGGGGGGCTTTGCCCCCAACTATGTCACGGGCGCTGATTTCCTTGATCCTTAATCGGGAAAAGGACCCCCTGCAGTGTGGGTCATATAGGCCGATCTCGCTGCTAAATGTAGACGCCAAGCTGTTGGCGAAGATCTTAGCTACAAGAATAGAGGATTGTGTGCCGGGGGTCATTCATGAGGACCAGACGGGGTTTGTACTGGGAAGGCAGTTGAATACCAACATACGAAGGCTTCTGAATGTCATTATGATGCCGGCTGTGGAAGGGGAGGCGGAGATAGTGGTGGCATTAGACGCAGAGAAGGCCTTTGATAGGGTTGAGTGGGGGTATCTGTGGGAGGTGTTGGAAAGGTTTGGGTTTGGGGAGGGGTTTGTCCATTGGGTGAGGCTGCTTTATGAGGCCCCGATGGCGAGTGTAACCACGAATAGGAGGAGGTCAGAGTACTTTCGGCTGTACCGGGGGACGAAACAGGGGTGTCCCCTGTCCTCCTTGCTCTTTGCGTTGGCAATTGAGTCCCTGGCCATGGCGTTGAGGGAGCCGGGGAACTGGAGGGGCCTGGTGCGGGGTGGGGAGGAGCATCGAGTGTTGCTTTATGCGGACGACCTGTTGCTGTATGTGGGGGGAATGCCGGAGGTGATGAGGATTCTCGGCGAATTTGGGGGCTTTTCTGGGTAAAAGCTCAACCTGGGTAAGAGTGAGCTGTTTGTTGTGCACTCGGGGGATCAGGAGTAGGGGATTGGTAGGCTCCCACTGAAGCAGGCAGGGAGGAGCTTTAGGTACCTGGGAGTCCAGGTGGCGGGGAGTTGGGGGGCCCTGCATAAGCTCAACCTCACAACGCTGGTGGAGCAAATGGAGGAGTTTAAAAGGTGGGATATGTTACCGCGGTCACTGACGGGTAGGGTGCAGTCCGTCAAGATGATGGTGCTCCCGAAGTTTTTGTTCCTGTTCCAGTGCCTCCCCATCCTTATCCCGAAGGCCTTGTTTAGGAGGGTCAACAGGAGTATCACGGGATTTATGTGGGCGCATGGGACTCCGAGGGTTCGAAGGGTGTTTTTGGAGCGGGGCAGGGATGGGAGAGGCTGGCGCTGCCCAACCTCTGTGGGTACTATTGGGCTGCCAACGCAGTGATGGTGCATAAGTGGGTAATGGACGGGGAAGGGGCAGCATGGAAGAGAATGGAGATGGCGTCCTGTGTGGACACGAGCCTGGAGGCGCTTGTAACGGCGCCGTTGCCACTCCCTCCAACGAGGTATACCACGAGCCCGGTGGTGGCGGCTACCCTCAGAATTTGGGGGCAATGGAGACGGCATAGGCGGGAGGTGGGGGGCTCGATGGAGTCCCCGATAGGGGGAACCACCGGTTTGTTCCAGGGAGCATCGATGGCGGGTTTCTGGGATGGCACAGGGTAGGTATTAGGAGGTTGAGGGACCTGTTTGTGGATGGGAGGTTCGCGAGCCTGGGTGAGTTAGAGGGGAAGTTTGGGCTCCCCCCGGGGAATATGTTTTTTTTTATAAATTATTTTTATTGAAATTTTTACAAAATACAAAATATAAACATCTTAACTCTATTAACGTACAACCGCGGTAACACCCCATAAACAATGCCCCCCAGCTTCAAGAGCAACAAACAAAAGGAAGAAACAAAAACAAAGAAAAAGAGAAAAGAAAAAAAAACAAACAAAGGAGAGAGATAGCACCCTCCACAAACCCTTGTGCACAGTTCTCCCTCCCCCCAATCCTTACCCCCCTCCCCGGGTTGCTGCTGCTGTCGGCCTATTTCCCTACCGTTCCGCCAGGAAGTCCAGAAAGGGCTGCCACCGCCTGAAAAACCCTTGTACTGATCCCCTCAGGGCAAATTTCAACCTCTCCAATTTAATGAACCCCGCCATATCCGAGATCCAGGCCTCCACGCTTGGGGGCCTCGCATCCTTCCATTGGAGCAAGATCCTCCGCCGGGCTACTAGGGACGCAAAGGCCAGAACACCGGCCTCTTTCGCCTCCTGCACTCCCGGCTCCACGGCAACCCCAAACATTGCGAGTCCCCAGCCTGGCTCGACCCTGGATTCCACCACCCTCAACACCGTCTTTGCTACCCCCTTCCAAAACTCCCCCAACGCTGGGCACGCCCAAAACATATGGGCGTGGTTCGCTGGGCTCCCCGAGCACCTAGCACACCTGTCCTCGCCCCCGAAAACCTACTCATCCTTGTCCCAGTCATGTGGGCCCTATGCAGCACCTTGAACTGTATGAGGCCGCCTCCATCCTCTTCCACGCTGCTCCCTACTCGTCCATTACCCACTTACGCACCATCACTGCGTTGGCCGCCCAGTAGTACCCACAGAGGTTGGGCAACGCCAGCCCCCCCTATCCCTGCCTCGTTCCAGGAACACTCTTCGAGCCCTTGGAGTCCCATGCGCCCACACAAAACCCGTGATACTGCTGTTGACACTCCTGAAAAAGACCTTTGGGATAAAGATGGGGAGGCACTGGAACAAGAACAAAAACCTCGGGAGCACCGTCATCTTAAAGGACTGCACCCTCCCCGCCAGTGACAGCGGTAACATATCCCACCTCTTAAACTCCTCCTCCATCTGCTCCACCAACCTTGTGAGGTTGAGCTTGTGCAGGGCCCCCCAACTCCCAGCCACCTGGACCCCTAGGTACCTGAAGCTCTTCCCTGCCTGCTTCAGTGGGAGCCTACCAATCCCCTCCTCTTGATCCCCCGGATGCACCACAAACACCTCATTCTTGCCCAGGTTCAACTTATACCCAGAGAAACCCCCGAATTCACCAAGAATCCTCATCACCTCCGGCATCCCCCCCCCACCGGGTCCGCCACATACAGCAACAGGTCGTCCGCGTACAGTGACACTCGATGCTCCTCCCCACCCCGCACCATGCCCCTCCAGTTCCCTGACTCCCTCAATGCCATGGCCAGGGGTTCAATTGCCAACGCGAAGAGCAAGGGGGACAGGGGGCACCCCTGTCTCGTCCCCTGATGCAGCTGAAAGTACTCCGACCTCCTCCTATTCGTGGCTACACTTGCCATTGGGGCCTCGTAGAGCAGCCTCACCCACCGAATAATCCCCTGCCCAAACCCAAACCTCTCCAACACCTCCCACAATTGCTCCCACTCCACCCTATCAAAGGCCTTCTCCGCGTCCAACGCCACCACTATCTCCGCCTCCCCTTCCACCGCCGGCATCATAATGGCATTGAGGAGTCTTCGCACATTTGTGTTCAGCTGCCTTCCCTTCACAAGCCCCGTCTGGTCCTCATGTATGACCCCCGGCACACAATCCTCTATTCTAGTGGCCAGGATCTTTGCCAGCAGCTTGGCATCGGAGTTCAGTAACTAAATCGGCCTATATGATCCACAATGCAGAGGGCCCTTGTCCCGCTTCAGGATCAAGGAAATCAGCGCCCGCGACATAGTTGGGGGCAAAGCCCCCCCCCCCCCCTCCCTTGCCTCGTTTAAAGGTCCGAACCAACAGGGGGCCCAACAGGTCCAAATACTTTTTATAAAATTCCGCCGGAAACCCGTCCGGCCCCGGCGCCTTCCCCGACTGCATGCTCCCTATCCCTTTGACAACCTCCTCAAACTTGATCGGTGCCCCTAGTCCCTCCACCTGCTCCTCTTCCACCCTCGGGAAACGCAACCTGTCCAGGAAGCGCCCCATTCCACCCTCCTCCACCGGGGGCTCAGAGCGGTACAGTACCCCATAAAAGTCCCTGAAGACCCCATTGACCTCTACCCCCCTCCGCACCACCTTCCCAGCGCTATCCCTCACTCCCCCAATCTCCCTGGCCGTGTCTCGCTTCCGGAGCTGGTGCGCCAGCATCCTGCTCGTCTTCTCCCCGTGTTCATACACCGTCCCCTGTGCTTTCCTCCACTGGGCTTCCGCCTTTCTGGTCATCAGTAGGTAAAATCTGGCCTGTAGGCTACGCCTCTCCCCCAGCAATCCCTCCTCCGGGGCCTCCGCGTATCTCCTATCCACCTGCACCATCTCCCCTATCAGTCTTTCCCTTTCCCTCTGCTCCCCCCTCTCCCTATGGGCTCGGATGGAGATCAATTCCCCCCTCATCACCGCCTTCAATGCCTCCCAGACCGTCCCCACCCGAACCTCCCCGTTCTCATTGGCCTCGAGGTATCTCTCATTACACCCCCGGACCCTCCCGGCCACCTCCTCCTCTGCCAGCAGCCCCACCTCCATGCGCCAGAGCGGACGTTGGTCCCTCTCTTCCCCCAGCCCGAGGTCCATCCAGTGCGGGGCATGATCCGAAATGGCAATGGCGGAGTATTCCACTTCCTCCACCCTGGACACCAACCCCCTGCTCAGGACAAAAAAGTCAATCCTCGAGTAGGCCTGATGTACATGGGAGAAAAACGAGTATTCCCTGGCCCTTGGCCTCGCAAACCTCCAAGGGTCCACCCCCCCCAATCTGGTCCATGAATCCCCTCAACACCTTAGCCGCCGCCGACCTCCTGCCCGTCCGGGACTTGGATCGATCCAATGGGGGATCCAGTACTGTGTTAAAGTCTCCCCCCATGATCAGACCCCCACCTCCAGGTCCGGAATGCGGCCCAGCATACGCCGCATGAACCCCGCATTGTCCCAATTTGGGGCATAAACATTCACCAATACTACCCGCTCCCCCTGCAGCTTGCCACTCACCATCACGTACCTCCCGCTACTGTCAGCCACCACCTTCAACGCCTCAAACGACACCTTCTTCCCCACCAGGATCGCCACCCCCTTTACTCTTCTCGTCCAGCCCTGAGTGGAATACCTGGCCCACCCACCCCTTTCTCAGCCGGACCTGGCCACATCCGCCTTCAGTCCCTTCAGGTGTGCAACTACTCGGGCCCTTTTGACCGGCCCATTCAGCCCCCTCACATTCCAGGTTATCAGCCGGATCCGAGGGCTCCCTGCCCCCTTCCCCTGCCGATTAGCCATACCCCATCCCTTGCCCACCCCCGGCCAGCGTCCCACGCTCTGCCAGTTTCCCACGGCGGCACCTCCCCCCTCCAGCACTCCCTGCGTCCTCCAGCTCATTCCCAACCGTTTCAGCAGCAACCCGGGTAACTCCCCCCCTCCCCTCCCCCCCCCCCCCCCCCCCACCCCCCAAGGCTAGGACCCCTCCTTGCCGCGCCCCCCCTCTACAGCACTCCCGTGAGCCAGCTATCTTCTGCTGACCCCGGCGGCTCCCGCCCTACTTTCGGCTCCTCCCAACATGGGACTGCCCTTCCCCCATAGTGCCCATCAACCAGTCCATCCTCCCCCGCTCCTGCGCGGGAAAAGAAAACCCCGCCCCCTCCCTCTCCCAGCGCGGGGACCCCGCAGAAAGCCCGCGCTTTCGCCCTGCCGGGCCCCGCCTCCTCCAGGGCCACTCCCATTGTCAGTCCCCGCCACCAGCTCCCCAAACACCCCGTTTACCCCTCAGTCCAAACCCGTCCACCCAACTCCTGCTAGAAAACCCATAAAGAAAACACCCATACGGCATCACCCCACCCACCCTACGGCCATCCCACATCATACCCTAAACCCCGCAAATACACATACAGTATAAATAAATACAGTATTCCACAGCATCCCCCATCCGGGGGACACTCAGTTTGTGTCCAGTTTCTCGGCTTGCACAAAGGCCCACGCCTCCTCTGGGGACTCAAAATAGTGGTGCCGATCCTTGTAGGTGACCCACAGACGCGCCGGCTGCAGCATTCCAAACTTCACCTTCCGTCTGTGGAGCACCGCCTTCGTCCGGTTAAACCCGGCCCTCCGCCTCGCCACCTCCGCACTCCAGTCCTGGAAGATCCGCACTTCCGTGTTCTCCCATTTGCTGCTCCGCTCCTTGGCCCACCGGAGTACACACTCACGATCCTCGAACCGGTGGAACCTCACCAACACCGCCCGCGGTGGCTCGTTCGGCTTGGGCCTCCTAGCCAGAATTATGTGGGCCTCCTCCAACTCCAGGGGCCCTCTGGAAGGACCCAACCCCATCAGCGTGTTCAGCATCATCACCACATAGGCCACTAGGTCCGGTCCCTCCAGCCCCTCCGTGAGGCCCAGGATCCGTAAATTCTTCCTCCTCGACCGGTTGTCCAACTCCTCGAACCGCTCCTGCCATCTTTTATGGAGCGCCTCGTGCACCTCCACCTTCCCCACCACGGCCACGACCTTGTCCTCGGCTTGCTACTGCAGCTCCCAGATCGCAGCCCCCTGGGCTGTCTGGGTCTCCATCAGTTCCCTGCTGGTTACCTTGATGGACTCCAG
This sequence comes from Scyliorhinus canicula, assembly GCF_902713615.1. Classification (NCBI taxonomy): domain Eukaryota; kingdom Metazoa; phylum Chordata; class Chondrichthyes; order Carcharhiniformes; family Scyliorhinidae; genus Scyliorhinus; species Scyliorhinus canicula. Next base: position 64,761,150 of record NC_052162.1, on the reverse strand, counting down.
CAGCTCCACTTTCAGATCCTGGAAGAGGCTCAGCAAAGTCGTCTGAACCCACTTCTTCAGTTCTTCAAAACTTTCGCCGGCCGCCATTTTGTCCTGCGGGTCCTGATTTTTTTCCAAAGTTTTTCCTCCCGATTCTCTCCCTGCTCCGCTCCTGGTCTGCACCATGGGACCTCTGGGGAAACTCCTGGCCTCTTCCCCCGTCGGGATTTGCCTCTTAAGCTCCGTTGGGGGCCTTTAAAAAAGCCCCGAAGTCCGTTTTTTTCGGGAGCCTCCGAACGTGCGGCTCAGCTGGTCATTGCCGCTACCGGAAGTCCCCCCCGGGGAACATGTTTAGGTACATGCAGGTTAGGGCGTTTGCCAGGCGGCAGGTGGATGGGCTCCCTCTGTTGCCCCCACGCGGGGTACGGAACAGGATGCTCTCGGGGGTGTGGGTTGGAGGAGGGAGGATTTTGGACGTGTATCACGTAATGCAGGAGGTGGATGAGGCCTCGATGGAGGAGCTGAAGGGTAAATGGGAAGAGGAGTTGGGTGAGGAGATTGAGGAGGGGACGTGGGCAGATGCCCTGGTAAGGGTGAATTCCTCCTCTTCTTGTGCGCGGCTTCGCCTCATACAGTTCAAGGTGCTACATAGGGCTCATATGACCGGGACGAGGATGAGCAGGTTCTTCGGGGGTGAAGACAGGTGTGCTAGGTGCTCGGGGAGCCCAGCGTACCATGCCCATGTTCTGGGCATGCCCAGCGTTGGGGGACTTTTGGAAGGGGGTAGCAAGCACGGTGTCGAGAGTGATGGGATCCAGGGTTGAGCCAGGCTGAAGACTCACAATTTGTGGGGTTGCAGTGGAGCCGGGAGTGCAGGAGGCGAAAGAGGCCGGTGTACTGGCCTTTGCGTCCCTAGTAGCCCGGCGTAGGATTTTGCTTCAGTGGAAGGATGCGAGGCCCCCAAGTATGGAGGCCTGGATCAATGACATGGCGGGGTTCATCAAGTTGGAGAGGGTGAAATTTGCCCTGAGAGGGTCGGTGCAAGGGTTCTTTAGGCGGTGGCAGCCTTACCTGGACTTCCTGGCGGAACGGTAGGGAAATAGGCTGCAGCAGCAGCAACCTGGGGGGGGGTTTTGGTTCGGTGGGAGGGAGAATTGTGTACATGGGTTTGTTGGATGTGGCGGGTGTTATCTTTCCTTTTTGTTGTTTGCTTTTTTGTTTTTGTAGTTGCTGGGGGGGGGGGGGGAGGGTTGGTTGTTGTTCTTTGGTTTTTACTATGGTTGTTTTGTTAATATTGTTTTGTTGTTTATATTTTGTGAAAATCTTAATAAAAATTATTTTATTTTTTTAAATGTAACGGGTGTAACATGTTATAATGGTGAACATTCAAAACCCTCATTGCCCCATCTATGCCCCCCGCACCCAGTGCCCCCCCAGTGCCCACTCAATGATCCTCAATCTTCTTAAGTTTCCATGCTCTGCCGCAACATCCAAGTGTGTCCTCAGGGTGCACATCAGAGGTGGAGGCAGCTTGCTGTGTTTCATGCCCTTTGGCCTCTGATGCCTCTGGTGGACATTGTATGTTGGTCCTGGCACTGGAGGGCTCCAACAGCCTTAACTGTACCTCTGGCATCAGTGTGCCACCCTGTCCCACCCGCTGACCTTGAGACACGCCAGTATCAGGAGGGGGGATCCAGTTGAGGTGGAGATGCCCTTGTCTTCCTGGTGGAAGGCACTGGGTCAGGCTCCAGCGCACCCTCCTCCTGGATGGTGCTCATGGGGCCCTGGGGCCCCATGGGGTGGAGGGGCAGATGGAGTGAACTCCAAAGTCCCCTGCGTCACCAGGCCTGGCATCTCCCCATTGTCTGCACCATGGTGTTGACACCCTCAGCGATGGTCCTCAGTGGCTGGGACATACTCTGCAGTGCCCCGGCAATGCCCACCTGCATCAGGGACACGTCCCCAAGTGACTGGAACATGCTCTGCATTGCCTCGGCAATGTTCACCTGCACCTGGGACTTGCTCTGCAGTGCCTCGCGAATGTCAGCAACTGTGACACATTGTCAATGCCCTCAGCCGTGACCGCCACTGAGCCATGCCTTGGGCACTGCCACTCAAAATGCTGATGTCGTGCTCCAGGTTTTCCACTGTGGATGCCACCCAAGCAGTGTTGGCCTCAGTGCACATATTGTCATCACTTTCTCCTGAGCCTGTAACCTCTGGGGGATGGGCACGGTACTGTCCTGGGGAGAGTGGGGGGGTTGCTAGTCGCTGACCTTTTGGAAAGGTGGGTGGTGGTCAGAGGGACGGCAGGCGGGCCCGTGCCAAGGAGCCGGTGTCAACTTACCCAAGCGGCCTATTGGAAGTCATTGGTCGTTTTCCGACATTGAACGCTTCTGAAACTAACTGCCTCCCAGGCAGCATTGACAGCCCTGATGTTGGTCCTCCGATCCCGTCGGGGGAATAGGTTGTCCCATCTCATATCCATGGCGTCCAGCAGCCTGGCCAGGTTGGCATCTCCAAAGCGTGGAGCAGGTCTACACGGTGGCATGTCTGTACGATGACTGGGGTATGGTCACAGGGAGTGGTTTATGAGAAGCTCCCCGTTGTTAGCAAGGGATGATCTGCCGTGAAGCACGTGGGGGATCATATCCAGCACTACGTGCTGTTAAATACCAGCTGCAGTTTCGCCGACTTGGCCCTTGGAGACACCCAGGAAGTCCTGCCCGCTACGGCACTTAGAACATTTCCCATTAAATCACACTCTGTGTGAATACTGGTGTGGACTCACCAAAGAAGCCGATGGGAAACACCACACCAAACGCCTAAAATGACAAGTAGAAAATATTTTTTCGTATAAATTCAGAGTACCAATTATTGTTTTTCAATTAAGGGGCAATTTAGCATGGCCAATTCACCCACCCTGCACATTTTTTTGGGTTGTGGGGCTGAAACTCACACAGACAAGGGGAGAATGTTAAATAAATTTAACGTGCCCAATTATTTTTTTCTAATTAAGCGGCAATTTAGGGTGACCAATCCACCTACCCTGCACATCTTTGGGTTGTGGGGTGAGACCCACACAGACACAGGGAGAATGTGCAAACGCAACACAGACAGTGACCTGGGGCCGGGATCAAACCTGGGTCCGGGGCGCCATGAGGCAGCAGTGCTAACCACTGTGCCACCGTGCTGGTCCGATACGTAGAAAGTGTTTGGTTAAATCACACCCTTGATGTTTTTCGGAATACAAAAGATTTATAATGTGCTCTATGTAATGTAACAAGCAAAACATCATTGGAAGGAGGTTGAAGAATTTACATTCCACACATGGTGACTGCACCATATAAAGATTTCAGACAATCAAATATATTTGGAATATTTATTCATCTGGGATATGGTTTTTAATGTTCCTTACAATATTAAAATCATTGTTTAATTTAGTTCTGGGAAAGTCAGGTAAATAACTGATATAAAAGAGACCAGAAGTATTTCCTATAGGAGTGGAGAAGGGACTTTATAATGGAGTTTTTTTTTAAATCATGAAGGGTTTTGATAGATTGAGTAGGGAAAGATTATTTTCTCTGGTTGAGGAGTCAGTAACAACTGATCATCAATTTAAAATTGTTAGTCAGAGAATAGGGAGGTCAGATGAAATTTCTTTATTCATAAGTTGTTGAAGCATGGATGTTTCATCACAGGAAGTGAGTGGTGCGGAGACTGATGCATCTTTTTTAAGGGGAAATTGTATAAATGTTTGAGGCAGAGGAAAATACAGAGTTATTGGGAGAGAGCAGGTTGGTTAGGATTACCTTTGGATTGGCTTAGCAAAGAGCTAGCATAGGTAGAATGGGCAAAATGGCCTCCGACTGGACTGTAAACCTGCATGGTTCTACACAGACATAAAAGAAAACAATGCATAATTAAATACATAAATCAAGTATCAAAATGCAGTGGTATAAAACTACAAAGCAGAGGGCCAGAATTTACTGAAAACTTGCAGCTTAGTACAGTGTACACAACTGCTATGCTATAGATTTTCCAAACAATGTGGCGTAGGTGACCTGTTGGATGAAACACAGACAATAGCCAGAATTTTCTGGCCGTTCACGCTGGAGATGTCTTCCAGTCCTGCCAATGGCCAACCCCCACCTTGTGTCTCCCAGCGGTGGGGGGGCACAGAGAGTGAAACCCCGTTGACAGCGATGGGATCAGAAGGTCCCGCAAACAGCCAATGGTGGGACACCCCCATCACTGTGAAACACGTTGCAGGGTGCACGGAAAATCCCTCCCAGTGTTGACCCATCCATGTCCACCTCTTGGCATTGTCACATCAACTCCCCCAGCTTTAATCTATTTGCATGTCTCAACCCCAGGAACAAAGGCATTGGATTTTCATGCTCTCACCGACAAAATATGCACTCCACTATTATGTAAATAAGTCTCGCCGATTTAATTGGTTAGGCCTCAACCTGATTCCATTAGATTGACCGGATAATTTCCACTATCAGCCTCCTTCTCAAGTCAAGCTCTAAGCCATTCGAGGATGTTTGCATATTTTGTCTGTTTAATGTCCTTGAGTCCTGACAGGATATGGGTGACTTTTCAAAAGCACAGTATCAATTATCCAATCATGCCCAGCATACTAACATCATAAATCACAATGTCTCTTGGGAAAAAGCTCCAGTGCAATAAGAGATTTGTTTTGCATGGTGGTACAGTGGTTAGCAGTGCTGCCTCACAGCTCCAGGGACCCGGGTTCAATTTGGCTTTGGGTGACTGTGTGGAGTTTGCTTTTTCTCCCCGTGTCTGCTTGGGCTTCCTCCGGGTGCTCCAGTTTCCTCCCAAAGTCCAAAGATGTGCAGGTTAGGTGGATTGGCTGTGCTAAATTGCCCCTTTGTGTCCAAAAGGTTGGGTGGGGGGGGTTACTGAGTTACGGGGAAAGGGTGGAGGCATACTCTTAAATAGAGTGCTCTTTCAAAGGGCCGGAGCAGATTTGATGGGCTGTATGGCCTCCTACTGCAGTACAAGGATTCTATGATTCTATGAAAGAACGTACTGTAGAATCCGATGGGTGAGAAACACTCATAGGACGCACAGTAGGATACAAAGAAAGAGATTTATGATGATACACTACTCCCACGGCCCGCAGGGTCACCCTCCCGAACCTGCACCTCGGCCAGGGTTTGTATGCTGTTGGGCCTCCCCTCCATTACCAGGGGAGGTCATGCTTGTTATGAGTTAATGGGAACTGAATGGTGCACACTCTCTTACTTCCCAGGGGAGGCTCATAATACTTACCACCGTATCAAATGTAGACGTGTCTTCTGTGAGCTGCTTGTATATTCACTAGCCTTCTGCTCCAAGACAAGTGTACAAGAATTAATTTCTTGTGGATCTCTGCTACATTCAGACTCCCAAAATTCCTTGATCCTACAACATGGGTGAACCTCTTGCCATTGGAAATAATGGTGCTGAACCTGGTGAAGTTAAAATTTTCAACGGTCTCCCATGTTGTATATTTTATATATCCCAGCACAACGCAGATATGACATTAATTTCTCAGTCTACAACAGATTTGTTTCCAAGAGTTTTAAAATATCTCCGCAATCAGAAACTGTCTGAAATCATGCTTCCAGCTCAGCTTCTGTAGTGTCTAGCTGTTTATCTCTTTTTATTTAAATTTAAACTCCCAGGGTCAGCCAATCAAGCACAGTGAGCACAGATCAGTTACCAGACTC